>NW_025901467.1:0-47556 GCF_022539505.1 Lolium rigidum
CTTGTTATCACCGGAATTTGACCGAGTCGAGGTGGGCCGTGATCAAGATGGACTCGAAGAATATATATAGAAGAAATATGTGAATCGGCCTTACATGCAAAGTTTGGGCTAGTTTTCCCTTGTATCTGTAACATATTAGATTACGTGTCGATTAGGAGTTGGAGTTTTACTCGTGCACGGTTAGGTGCACACCTGAATTAGAAAGTCCCTTGGACTATAAATATGTATCTAGGGTTTATGGAATAAACAACAACCAACGTTCAACACAAACAAATCTCGGCGCATCGCCAACTCCTTCGTCTCGAGGGTTTCTCCGGTAAGCACCATGCTGCCTAGATCGCATCTTGCGATCTAGGCAGCACAAGCCTACCCACGGTGTTCATGCGTTGCTCGTGCTGAAGCCTTTTTGATGGCGAGCAACGTAGTTATCTTAGATGTGTTAGGGTTAGCATTGTTCTTCGTATCATATGCTGTCGTAGTGCAACCCTTATACATCTAGCCGCCCTTACACCTATCTTAGGTGTAGAGGCGGCACCCCGCTTGATCATAGTTTAGTAGATCCGATCCGTTACGGTTGGTCCTTGCTCGCAAGGATTAGTTTAATATCTCGCAATAGTTAGGCCCTACAAAGGGTTGGAGGATCCAACGGCGTGTAGGGTGAAGTTTGCTAGCCCTAGACAGGATGTTCCGAGGATCAACTTCGTGTTGGTTTTTAGGCCCCGTCTAGGATTGGTTTATGATCACCGTACGCGAGCGCGAGGCCCAATCGTGAGTAGGATGATCCGATTATGCGGTGAAAACCCTAAATCGTCGTAGATCTCATTAGCTTTACCTTGATCAAGCAGGACCACCATATATTCGGACACCTAGTTCGAATCATGGGTGGATCGGCTCTTTGAGCCGATTCACAGGATAACCTCGAGAGCCGATCGAGGCTCGTATTTAACGTTTACGTGTATGCCCTGCAGAAACTAAGCGAGGCACCATCCAACACCTTCCCGGCCAGGTATAGGCCAGGTGGCACGCCCTTGCGATAGCATCGGACGTGTGACCAGGAGGCTTTGCGGGCCGTCGCTCTGAGGGACTGGGGCCAGCCGCAGCCCTAGTTGTTCCCGGCTCTACTGTGTTGCCCGTCGCTGCCCGCCGGTGGGTTTCTGACGCCAACACATTCTGGCACGCCCGGTGGGACCATCTTCGACATCCACCACATCGCCATCTACATCCGAGATGGCGGAAAGCACTCCGGTCAAGTACGAGGATCTGCCTGATGAGCTCAAGAAGAAGCATGACGAAATCAAGGCGACCCTCGAAGCCGAACTCATCGGCTCTTTCCACAGAACCCGCTCCCATGGCGTCAGGTGGAAGGGGTTCACACCTGAAGGCACACTCGATGGAGTGGACCTGTCCGCCCCGTCAGAAGAACGCACCGTGTCGCTGCGTCAGGAGATCAACTACATGGTGGCTCATTCGCTGCACCGCCACTCTGAGAGCCTGGTGAACACTTTGGAGCGTGTCGCTCTACGCATGGTCCAGGAAATCATGAGCCACCGGTATTCTCCGTCGGGACCAGCTCTGGGGACTTACAAAGGAGATATGCCACTCCAGTCCCATCCTCCGCTGCCGTTTGCATGGGCAGCACCGGAAGTGCCGAACTCATCGGCATACGTCGTCTACAAGATTGGTGGTGATCCTAGTGACTACCAATTCCTACCTGAGGCACCCAAGGAGATCCCGCACGGATACGCGTGCGCATACGTACTGCATCGCAATACCTGGGCACTCTCGAACCAGGTTGCAACAGCAGGGGCCTCTGGAACAGCGGGAGGAACGTCGGGAGCAGATCTTGATAAGCAAACGTGGTTAGCTAAGTACGCCACTCCGACAAACCTCCAGAGCCCAGCTCCTGCAGTTGGCTCAGAACCGGAAAAGCAAGCATGGCTGGCTAAGTATGCCACCCCGGCGAATCTTCAGGGTTCGTCACCTTCAGCCATCACCGCGGATCAGATTTGTACAATTCTGAAAGATCAGTTCGGCATGATGCCGAAAAGGAAGACGTTCGGCTACACCAAGCCGTACCCCAATGATTACGAATTGATCCCGCTACCACCCAAATATCGGCTCCCGGACTTCACAAAGTTTAGTGGATCCGATGGTTCCAGCTCCATCGAGCATGTGAGCCGATATTTGGCACAGACTGGGCACGATCTCAGCATCGTACGAGTTGCGTGTGAGGTTCTTCGCACAGTCCCTCACAGGATCGGCTTTCGGGTGGTACACTTCGCTGCCACCGAACTCCATCCGGACTTGGAAGCAGCTTGGAAGAGCAGCTCCATGAGCAAGCATCACTCAGAGGCTTCCGAGGCTGGCATTGCCGATCTAGCACAAGTACGACAGAAGCGCGGGGAGACAGTGTCAGAATACATCCAACGCTTCAGGACCATTAGGAACCGATGCTTTTCGGTTCACGTAAGCGAGAAAGAAGCGGTCGAGTTGGCGGTGGTGGGTCTCTCATCATCGATCAAGGACGTGGCCTCCCAAGCAGACTACCCTTCATTGGCGCACATGGTGCAGAAGCTGTCAGGATATGAACAGCGCCACCCAGATGTTTACCAGGACAAATTCAAGCGTGCGGTGACCCTGGTTGAGGCATGACGAGGATGAAGGTGCTGCGGGAGATCGAGAGGTAGCAAGTGGCTGAATGGACTCGAGCGGCAGGCCCCGTGTCCCGCAAATGGGTGAAGCCACAAGGCCCTCCAAAAGGGTTCGACTTCGACGTGACCAAAACCGAGCAGATTTTTGATCTCTTACTCACGGAGAAGCATATAAAGGTACTCGAAGGCCACAAGATCCCCACGGTGCAAGAGCTGAACGGAAAGCCATACCGCAAGTGGCATAACACGTTCAACCACACCACCAACGACCGCAGGGTGTGGCGGCAGCAGATCCAAATGGCGATAGAAAATGGACGGTTAATTTTCAACCAGTACGCCATGAAGGTCGACACACACCCCTTCCCCGCCGTGAACATGGTGGAGTATACTTACCATGGAGGGTGCCAGCCGGATTTCTCGTGCAATATCAACATGGTAGGACCTGGTCACCACTCTAGTAAGGACGGGGATGAGGGCAGCTGCTCTCATAGCAAAGATACAGAGGAAGCCGCTCCACGCGATCGGCTCCGCCAAGACGGCAAGCGCTACGTCACAGAGGGAGAAGTGAAGAACATAAGATATCAACGACCTCTCTCTGATCACCTCCTCAACAAGTATGTGAGTCAGTATGACCAACGCCGACGATCCAGCGATAATGATGAAAGAGATCGTCTGGCTAGAGAAGCCAGAAGACATCGTCAACATGATCGCAACGAGGAGCGATATGAGCGCCACGCCAAGGAAGAGTCGAGGGAGCAAGACGACGAGGATAGGCACTGGGATTGCCCCTTCTTCAGACACTGCTGGGATTCAGGAATGAGCCGATTGCCAACAATCGGCAATTGCCCGTAATGCAACCGAAGAAGAAGGAGACAGCCAACGTGTCCGTGTTCAAGCGCCTAGGGCCTCTCCCGCCACAAAGCAAACGCGCTGAGTCTCCTCGGTTGGAAGATCTCGAGGATTCAGAAGACGAGGGAGAAGAAGAAGACAGGTACCACCGGCCAAGGTGGTGCCCTGATGGGCTCAGCCGTTGCCAAAAGCGCAGGGTTCAGCGATTGCGCGGCCTGGAGGAAGCCGAAAGGTTATACTTGCATACATTGAGGAAGGCACGGCCTGACCTGGCTGCGAAAGTTCAGCGAACCCTGGATGAAGAGGGTCGTCCACGGAAAATGGAGTGGCGCCCCAAGCAAAGGAAAGCCGATGACGAAACATCGGCTGGCACAAACATGGTGCTCGTCCTTCCGACGAAGCTTAGTGCTCCACGTTTACACGATGCACTCAAGGTGGACGACAGCAAGCGCACCAACATGATAAAGTCAGAAATTGGGCTGGTTTTATCTACCGGCCTGAACGAGTAGCAAGAGCAAATCAATGAGCAAACGTGGCGAGGCTGATCCTTGTGATCGGCCCCAAAAAATTTATGGAGGGACATTACAAAACCTTCATCGAACAAGCAACGTGGAGGCCGATTCCAGCAATCGGCCAAAATTATCCTCACCATCCATTCTGCCTGGGTTCAACGTTTGATCCAGCAGGGATTACCTAAAGAGCCGATACCATCAAGTCTTTTGACAGAATCGGCTTGGGGGGCACCTAGGTGGATGAAACACGAGGATATGCAATAGGAATGTCTTGCAAGTACCCAGCAGCCCAAGATATTCTTTGATGATGGTCATCAAGGTATGGGGGCCGATACATAAATCGGCCGTAAAAAAAACATTTTAAGCACAGCCGATGCAGCAGACATCGTCTTAGGGCGTGGGTTTTCATTGGAGCCGATCTGACCAGCAAGGCGCAAGAAGTAGACTGAAGAAGCTCGGGGGGCAGCTCACCCTGAAGGTTCTCTGCTCTGGGGAGTCGATGTTGTTAAAATCGGCTGGCTACGTTATGATTTGAGGCCAATGGCGGCACATTTGGCTGATTCGCCTTGATTAAGGCTCGGGGGGGGGGGGCAGCTCGCCCTAAAGATCCTTGCTCTGGGGAGCCGATTTGGTTGGAATCGGCTAGCCCTACATCGCAACTGGTCTGGAGAGTGATGTTTTGTTACGGAGTCATCAGTTTGAGCATCCAAGACAGTTCCAGGGCTCTGTTAAAGACACCTGCTCAAGATCAAGTCGCCAGCCTACTAAGATCGGCTGTGCCATCGTCATCGGCAGAGCTGGCTAGCTTGGAGGGATGACTGAATTGGCCTGTCTCGCAGATTATCGTGAGAAACTCATGCGTTGCCATCAGTCATTAAGTATGGATTAGGCCAACAGTCGACAAAGTCAGATGAGGAAAAATCGGCGAAATCAAGTTAAAGGAAATTCTTCATTAATATTGGGATTTCTTACAAAAGAAGAGCCGGTTGCTCAAGGGACTACTGATCCTACATAACTACTCCTCGCTAGCATCGTCGTCGGCGTCGCCATCGGCGCTACTGCCGGAGAAGTCCTCGCCGCTGCTGCCCCAGCCGTCGGCTGAGGCTTCCTCCTCCTCCTCGTCATCAACATCATCCTCGCTATCCGCCCAGCTGCGGAAGCGCTTCGTTGGAGGATACCCGGCGGAGGAAGAGGAGTCATCTTCCTCCTCCTCATCTTCTCCTTCCTCGTCGTCATCGTCGTCCTCGCTGTCCGCCCACATACGGGAGCGCTTCTTCGACGGGAGCCTGGCGGAGGGGGAGGCCTTGGTCTTCTCTGCTTCTCCTTCTTTTTTCTCCTTGTCAGAGGAGATGGGGTTCGCCCCGGAGTGGAGGTCGTCCTCTTCCTTGTTCTTCGGCGACGATTGGAGAGGGAGGCCTGAAACGGAGGAGGAAGAGGAAGACATGGCTGCAGGGGAAGAGGGTTTTTTGGCGTTGATGGACAGAACAGAAGCAAGGGGATGGAGTGGTGAACCGTTTGGCACAGATAAATAAAAGGAGTGTAGTGGAGATTTAATGCCATGACGGTTCTCGAGGACGTGATGCCGAAATTATCAATTCGTACAGAGAAGCCCAGGAGGCGAGGCATAATGATGGAAGATTCTGCGGCAGTTCTGCTCTGCCACGACATGACCCGACGAAAGGAAAGCGTAATGATTTTGGAAATGACATTTCCAAAACCAGGGGGGCATGTGTTATCACCAGAATTTGACCGAGTCAGAGGTGGGCCGTGATCAAGATGGACTCGAAGAATATATATAGAAGAAATATGTGAATCGGCCTTACATGCAAAGTTTGGGCTAGTTTTCCCTTGTATCTGTAACATATTAGATTACGTGTCGATTAGGAGTTGGAGTTTTACTCGTGCACGGTTAGGTGCACACCTAAATTAGAAAGTCCCTTGGACTATAAATATGTATCTAGGGTTTATGGAATAAACAACAACCAACGTTCAACAGAAAAAAATCTCGGCGCATCGCCAACTCCTTCGTCTCGAGGGTTTCTCCGGTAAGCACCATGTCGCCTAGATCGCATCTTGCGATCTAGGCAAAGACAAGCCTACCCACGTTGTTCATGCGTTGCTCGTGCCGAAGCCTTTTTGATGGCGAGCAACGTAGTTATCTTAGATGTGTTAGGGTTAGCATTGTTCTTCGTATCATATGTTGTCGTAGTGCAACCCTTATACATCTAGCCGCCCTTACACCTATCTTAGGTGTAGGGGCGGCACCCCGCTTGATCATAGTTTAGTAGATCCGATCCGTTACGGTTGCTCCTTGCTCTGCAAGGATTAGTTTAATATCTGCAATAGTTAGGCCCTACAAAGGGTTGGAGGATCCAGCGGCGTGTAGGGTGAAGTTTGCTAGCCCTAGACAGGATGTTCCGAGGATCAACTTCGTGTTGGTTTTTAGGCCCCGTCTAGGATTGGTTTATGATCACCGTACGCGAGCGCGAGGCCCAATCGTGAGTAGGATGATCCGATTATGCGGTGAAAACCCTAAATCGTCGTAGATCTCATTAGCTTTACCTTGATCAAGCAGGACCACCATATACTCGGACACCTAGTTCGAATCATGGGTGGATCGGCTCTTTGAGCCGATTCACAGGATAACCTGAGAGCCGATCGAGGCTCGTATTTAACGTTTACGTGTATGCCCCGCAGAAACTAAGCGAGGCACCATCCAACACCTTCCTGGCCAGGTATAGGCCAGGTGGCACGCCCTTGCGATAGCATCGGACGTGTGACCAGGAGGCTTTGCGGGCCGTCGCTCTGAGGGACTGGGGCCAGCCGCAGCCCTAGTTGTTCCCGGCTCTACTGTGTTGCCCGTCGCTGCCCGCCGGTGGGTTTCTGACGCCAACAATTCTGTTCTGTGGAACTACTTGGTTCCATTCCTTCTCTACAACCAAACACATGAACGAGTGCTGGGTGCGGAACCGTCCCATTCCATTCCACCTAATTCACGAACCGAACACATCCTAGACACCAATAGACCTGTAAACTCTCTCCCATCCTTCTATAGTCATGAATGGCCTTCTATGTTCTGCTTACAATGACAATGTTGAGGGTTGCCAATAAACATGCAACAATATAGCGTACTATGAGATTTAAAACTTACAAACCACCTCCTCCTATTCCCTCGATGATGGGAAGCCCTCAACACGTCATGGATCAATGCCAACACGGGTTTCAGATGCTCTCACATGTGTACCATCAATACATCCAGTACAATCCTATATAGTTAAAAATATCAAATGATATGAAGTGTATCCTACATACCTAATAAATAGTTTCAGCTAGTACCTCAAAATATGGGTCAAACCGAGGGCTTCCTGCTATTTCTTCTCGAGCCTCTGATGATGGTGGACTGATATATTTATTTTGTAGCTCACCAATGCCATGGAGGATAAGCTTAAAATATATTCTCATTGTGTAGAATGATCTACCAAAATTAGTTGCCACGACTCTATTGTGAAAGTTATGACGAACAGTATGCAAAAACATCACCACTTGTTGCTCACATTCAAATGAACACTATCTTCTAGCAGTTGTGATCCCCCATTATGTTACAAAGTTCAAAGGAAGGAGCTCTTCCAAATCATAACGTGTTTCTACATGTGACATCGCATTACCAAATATAACTACTGAAATATTCAACTTGTTGTCATGTCGTTCATGCATTGGCCCATAGCTTATATGTGGTCTTCTTTTCCTTTTTATAGCCTGAACTGCTACAACAATTGCAGCAAAAGTATAAAAACAGCAGCCCCCTAATCATATTTTTCCTTTTCTCCATCATTTTTCCCATATACAATGCATTTATTCTATCATAAATCACCAAAATGCACAATCCATAATGGACATGGGCTTAACACATATAGTTGCTAAAATACTGACAAATCATATTGCACATGTTTAAAAATCGAATTGGACATGGTACATATCAGCAAATCATATCTAAATTTTTTATTTTAGCAAAATCGAATTGGACAGGGGACATACTTTTATTGGTTGATGCCGCTGCCTCGTGCACATGCACAAACCGTCGCCGCCTAGCCCGCCTTCACCGTTGGTCGCTCCGCCTGACGCCGCCATGCCCGCCTTCACCGCCGGCGCGTGCACACACCACCACTACGACTCCTACCCGGTCCGACCCCTGCTTCGACACTCCCGCCCTCCACCTTGACCGCCTGCTCGTTTCGCCCGACTTGAAGGCCATGTTCCCCCGGTGAGTAGCGGCGTGCGAGATTGAGAGCAGCGGCGGAGACGAGATGGAGAGCGGCAGCAGAGACGAGAGGGAGAGGAGTGGCGAGCGTCACGATAGAATAGAGATAGGGTTCCATTTTGGTTCAGTCAGGTGAGAAACCAGGTTTTTCTTTTTTTGTTTGTTGCGGCAATTGTTAGCCAGGCGTTCCCCCAGATTCGGTCCAACGAGTGGCTTCTGCGTATTAGGGGTATATCTCGTTTTGGTGAACTACTTGGTTCCATTCCTTCTATACAACCGAACACAGGAACGGTTGTAGGTTGTAGAACCTTCCACCATTCCACCTAATTCCATAATCGAACACATCCTACACACCAATAGCTATGTAACCTCTCTCCCATCCTTCTATAATCACGGATGGCTTCTATACTCTACTTGTCATAACAATGTTGAGGGATGCCAATAAATCTGCATCAACATACCGTACTGTCACATGCAAAAGTTATCAACCACCTCCTGCTACGCCCACGATGATGATGGGAGGCCCTCAACACGTCGTGGATCAATACCTACACAGGTTTCTTGTCACCACTTGGACTGATTGCCACGATGATTTATAGGCCACTGGCAACCCTATAAAAATGATAAGTACATGTGCGATGATAATTGACTGGAATTATGCTAGAACAGTGTATGGTTGAGGCGTTCATTTCATTCTTTTTTGCCGACCAGGGATGACTCTCAGGGTAGCAACATCATCAAAGAGATGATCTACAGTGGTGGACAAGGTCCATGCGGAATCGGTGTTGCATCTTGTACTATAGTTCTGATGTGAAAAGAGATGCTTCATATTTTCAAATTGGAGGAGCTTTAACTTCATATATGGTTGACTAACAAAGATAACATAGGAAGAATACATGCAAAAGGACATTATGAGAGAAAACCTCGAGAAACCCAACATTATAAGAAAGAGAGAAACGACACGAAGGATAGAAAAGACAAGGGAGTACCCATACCATCTTGCGGCACCTGCAAGTCCCCTCATATATTACAATTTTCAAACTACAAGAGCATAAAAAATTGAGCGTTCCTCAACACCATGAGCATGAGCAGAACTAGTAGGGAAGTGAGAGAGAGCGCCGTTGGATACAAGGTAAAATATATGTGGTATCGAGGAAATGGGAAAACATGATTAAATGAAGTGGTCACATCACACTAAAAAATGATTGTGGGCATCTAGCACGGCTCGTGACCTGTCCTGAGTGGTGGGCGGCATCCACTGCCTGATGACATGCTTTGTGGTTTGAATTCCCCAGCCTTGCCATGATGTGTGGGTGTACGGCAATAAAATAGAAGAGTGCATCATCCAAAAATCAAATTTTAAAAATTGATTAGGTATTTTCATATTTACTTAGGTTTCCATATGTGAATTCAATTATTCTAATTACATGATTTTAGAATGACTAGTTCAATTAATTTGGTGCCATTGTTACTCTAATTAACCGGCTGGGGAAATGGGCCAAACATCGCAATAAGTTAAGCACAATTCTAGATGAAGGCCAACAAGATGACAATCACTTCATATTTTTATTTTTCTTTCCTCAAAGAGTAAAATGGATGACGATAAATTAATTATATTATGGTAACACTCGTCCTCCTCCTCGTACTTATTCTCACATCATCGTCACTGGTTATTTCACGTGTGAGACCTTGATAGTTTGTCTACATAAACCATGTTGTAGGCAATCATTTGGCCTCTCCAATTTTGAAGCTAGAGATCCTACTCCTCATACGAGTCTATATTTTTTTGTCAAACTTGAATGTATCTTGTGTATTTGTGTACACTCTATCGGAAGTGCTTTCACATAGCCTATATTTGAATTGTAATATGGCAACATATAATCCAAAAGTGGTATCTCTATGTATTAAAAACTTAATAGTGAGTTAAAGTCAATATTTAAGAGTTGAAAATGGGAAGCCTATGAGTTGACACTTATCCAGGGGAAAGGGGGCCAACATGGAAAAATTTCCCAAAATTGGTATAACGGGTTGGCAACCTTCTTAGCGGATTCCATGTAACTAATAGAGCCCAAAAAAATATCCCGACACACAAAAACTAATTGAATGCACATGTGTTTCTACGGCCCCTCAAGTTTCTTTGATAGATGAACATGAAAACAAATAACATATTTGATTGAAAGATATTTTCTAGATATCGTAAATTTATACATATCCCAGGTTAGTAAGAGCAAGAAATTTGGGAAGGGCAAATCATGCTATTTGTTGAGAATTTGTCTTATAACAATTTGGGACAAAACAGTTATAGATCCCATATCATTGGTGAAAATAATCAGTTATATTTGAAAAGCATCACTCAAATATTAGGACAAAGATAAACGAATACGGCACCAGCGCCATGGAACTAAACTAGTGTTATGATAAGAGACCAAATTCTTTAATTATAGAATTCAAACCTAATGGTAGACAACAAAACAGGAGAGGAGAATATGGAAGATTAGTATGAACTATTGGTACCCAAAACAATTAAATTACTCATGTCCACTAAAATTCTTTGACATGCCACTCCATGAGTTTTGATTTATCCAAGTGTTTTTTTCTTGCCCTTGTTTTACTAGGGTTATATTCACGGGTAATCAATAATTGAATTTTAATTCTTGTGCATTGGTGTATATATTTCAAATCAACCAACGAGAAATACAAAATAAGCCCAACATGCCTGAGCTCTTCTCATTTAAACCCTATGTTTCATAATCTAGTATGTTTTGGCAAAAAAAATAACAGAGGGAGTAGCTCTACCCACAAAAAAGACAGAGTAGCTCTAGCGCATCATTTTTACCTTCTTATTTACCTAATTTTTTTTGTACCAACTCACAAGTGACACGGGTGGTGAAAACAATATAACACATAAAAGAATCACTTGCTATCAAAATGTATGTTGCACCTTTCAACATATGATAGTTGCATATTTCTCAAAAAAAAGTGAAACTATTGTCAAAAAAATGTTGCTCATTTCTAAGATATGGTAGTTGCGCCAACTCATTTTCGATAGAAGGAAACCAATTGGTTTCAAATATATAATATGCACGAAGATAAAATTTTAAAAAAAAAACAAAATGTGTGAGTTGCACATTTCTTATAGAAGCAACAAATTTTTTAGTGGGAGAACTTTAAGTGGTTTTAAATCAAGAATATGCAACCATAGATCAATGAAAAAATAACATGTATTGCTATGCCCCCTCAAGTTTCTTTGATCGATGCACATGAGAAAAAATAACATGTTTGATTGAAATTTTTTCTCTAGATATCGCAAATTTATACATTAAAATGCTTTGACATGCCACAAAACAATTAAATTTCTCATGTCCATTAAAATGCTTTGACATGAAACCCCATGAGTTTTGATTTACTAATCAGTTGTTTCTTTATTCTTGCTCTTGTTTTACTAGGATTATGTTCATGTGTAAATAATAATTGAATTTTAGTACTTGTGTGTTGGTGTACATATTTCTAATCGACCAAACGAGAAATACAAAATCAGCCCAACATGTGGGAGCCTTTTCATTTAAATCCTTTGTTTCATAATGTAGTATGTTTTGGCAGAGAAAATAACAGAGGAGTAACTCTACCCACAAAAAAGAGGGAGTAACTCTAGCACATCATTTGTAGCATATTTCTTGATAAAACTTCAACTCACAACGTAAAACTGGCAAAAATTGTATGTTTCTTGCAATAGTGCAACTTATAAAGAAAATCTACGCGAATTGAAATTTTTTCTAAAAAATGCAAGTCATATGGAAAATTGTTTCCTAGTGTCACATTATGTGAAAATTGCAACTATTGTGTCCTACATTACAGTGCACACATGGCATTTTGCTTCAAATATCCATATGCATGATTTTAATTTGTGTCCTACATTAAAGGAGCCGGAGTAACTATAACATTTTTTTCTCCGATAACCGAAGCTCAAATAACTTCAAGATTTACCGGTGGGGATGAAAAGGAAATTGTTCATGAAGCAACTCAAGATTAGGAACATCGTTTTTGAAATGAAGAAAATGCTCAATATTTTTGAAACTTGCTTTTGTTTGCATTTTTGTGATGATAAGTATTTTTTCCTAATATGGCTATATGTGAACCTCACACTTGTCTTATATGCATGTGTGTTATGAGCTATTTGAGCCTGCAAATGCATTTTTATGCGAAACATTTGAGATCTGTTGAATTATCGTGTGTTTTCTAAACATAAACATTTATTCTGCCATAGAGTAATTATATGTTTTAATCCAACATTAGGATTGAACTGTGATGTGTTTTCTAAAATATGGCAACAACACAAATTTAAAAAATGATTTCACAGTTCCATGTGGTTGCCGAATGATGGCGTGTATTTCACACGTTCGTTGGGAACCCCAAGAGGAAGGTATGATGCGCACAACAGCAAGTTTTCCCTTAGAAAGAAACCAAGGTTTATCGAACCAGGAGGAGCCAAGAAGCACGTTGAAGGTTGATGGCGGCGGGATGTAGTGCGGCGCAACACCAGGGATTCCGGCGCCAACGTGGAACCTCGCACAACACAACCAAAGTACTTTGCCCCAACGAAACGACTGAGGTTGTCAATCTCACCGGCTTGCTGTAACAAAGGATTAACCGTATTGTGTGGAAGATGATTGTTTGAAGAGAAAACAAGAAAAACAAGTATTGCAGACAGATTTGTATTTCAAGTATTAAAAGAATGGACCGGGGTCCACAGCTCACTAGAGGTGTCTCTCCCATAAGATAAAAGCATGTTGGGTGAACAAATTACAGATCGGGCAATTGACAAATAGAGAGGGCATAACAATGCACATACATGTCATGATAAGTACGAGTGAGATTTAATTGGGCATTACGACAAAGTACATAGACCGCCATCCAACCGCATCTATGCCTAAAAAGTCCACCTTCAGAGTTATCATCCGAACCCCTCCAGTATTAAGTTGCTAACAACATGACAATTGCATTAAGTATTGCGCGTAATGTAATCAATAACTACATCCTCTGGACATAGCATCAATGTTTTATCCCTAGTGGCAACAAGACAACACAACCTTAGGGGTTTCGTCACTCCCCGCATATCAATGAAGGCATGAACCCACTATCGAGCATAAATACTCCCTCTTGGAGTTACTAGCATCAACTTGGCCGCAGCCTCTACTAATAACGGAGAGCATGCAAGATCATAAACAACACATAGGTAATAACTTGATAATTAACATAACATGGTATTCTCTATCCATCGGATCCCGACAAACACAACATATAGCATTACAGATAGATGATCTTGATCATGTTAGGCAGCTCACAAGATCCAACAATGAAGCACAATGAGGAGAAGACAACCATCTAGCTACTGCTATGGACCCATAGTCCAGGGGTGAACTACTCACTCATCACTCCGGAGGCGACCATGGCGGTGAAGAGTCCTCCGGGAGATGAATCCCCTCTCCGGCAGGGTGCCGGAGGAGATCTCCGTGAATCCCCCGAGATGGGATTGGCGGCGGCGGCGCCTCGCAAGGTTTTCCGTATTGTGGTTCTTCGTCTCGTGGGGTTTCGCGGTGGAGGCTATAAGGAGGCGGAAGGGCAGAGTCGGAGGGCTGACGAGGGGCCCACACCATAGGGCGGCGCGGGCCCCCCTCTGGCCGCGCGGCCCTATGGTGGTGGCGCCTCGTCGCCCCACTTCGTATCCCTTTCGGTCTTCTGGAAGCTTCATGGCAAAATAGGACCCTGGGCGTTGATTTCGTCCAATTCCGAGAATATTTCGTTACTAGGATTTCTGAAACCAAAAACAGCAAAAAACAAAGAATCGGCTCTTCGGCATCTTGTTAATAGGTTAGTTCCGTAAAATGCACGAATATGACATAAAGTGTGCATAAAACATGTAGGTATCATCAATAATATGGCATGGAACATAAGAAATTATCGATACGTCGGAGGCGTATCAGCATCCCCAAGCTTCCGAGCAGGTAAAACGATAACAAAGATAATTTCTGAAGTGACATGCCATCATAACCTTGATCATACTATTTGTAAACATATGTAATGAATGCAGCGATCAAAACAATGGTAATGACATGAGTAAACAAGTGAATCATAAAGCAAAGACTTTTCATGAATAGTACTTCAAGACAAGCATCAATAAGTCTTGCGTAAGAGTTAACTCATAAAGCAATAAATCAAAGTAAAGGTATTGAAGCAACACAAAGGAAGATTAAGTTTCAGCGGTTGCTTTCAACTTGTAACATGTATATCTCATGGATAATTGTCAACATAGAGTAATGTAACAAGTGCAATATGCAAGTATGTAGGAATCAATGCACAGTTCACACAAGTGTTTGCTTCTTGAGGTGGAGAGAGATAGGTGAACTGACTCAACATAAAAGTAAAAAGAATGGTCCTTCAAAGAGGAAAGCATCGATTGCTATATTTGTGCTAGAGCTTTTATTTTGAAAACATGAAACAATTTTGTCAACGGTAGTAATAAAGCATATGAGTTATGTAAATTATATCTTACAAGTTGCAAGCCTCATGCATAGTATACTAATAGTTCCCGCACCTTGTCCTAATTAGCTTGGACTACCGGATCATTGCAATGCACATGTTTTAACCAAGTGTCACAATGGGGTACCTCCATGCCGCCTGTACAAAGGTCTAAGGAGAAAGCTCGCATTTTGGATTTCTCGCTTTTGATTATTCTCAACTTAGACATCCATACCGGGACAACATGGACAACAGATAATGGACTCCTCTTTAATGCATAAGCATGTGGCAACAATTATTATTCTCATATGAGATTGAGGATATATGTCCAAAACTGAAACTTCCACCAGGAGTCATGGCTTTAGTTAGCGGCCCAATGTTCTTCTCTAACAATATGCATGCTCCAACCATTAAGGTGGTAGATCTCTCTTACTTCGGACAAGACGGACATGCATAGCAACTCACATGATATTCAACAAAGAATAGTTGATGGCGTCCCCAGAAGCATGGTTATCGCACAACAAGCAACTTAATAAGAGATAAAGTGCATAAGTACATATTCAATACCACAATAGATTTTAAGCTATTTGTCCCATGAGCTATATATTGAAAAGGCGAATGATGGAATTTTAAAGGTAGCACTCAAGCAATTTACTTTGGAATGGCGGATAAATACCATGTAGTAGGTAGGTATGGTGGACACAAATGGCATAGTGGTTGGCTCAAGGATTTTGGATGCATGAGAAGTATTCCCTCTCGATACAAGGTTTAGGCTAGCAAGGTTATTTGAAACAAACACAAGGATGAACGGTACAGCAAAACTCACATAAAAGACATATTGTAAACATTATAAGATTCTACACCGTCTTCCTTGTTGTTCAAAACTCAATACTAGATATTATCTAGACTCTAGAGAAACCAAATATGCAAACCAAATTAGCAAGCTCTAAGTGTTTCTTCATTAATGGGTGCAAAGTATATGATGAAAGAGCTTAAACATGAGCACAACAATTGCCAAGTATCAAATTATCCAAGACATTTTAGAGTTACTACATGTAGTATTTTCCAATTCCAACAATATAACAATTTAACGAAGAAGAAACTTCGCCATGAATACTATGAGTAAAGCCTAAGGACATACTTGTCCATATGCAACAGCGGAGCGTGTCTCTCTCCCATAAAGTGAATGCTAGGATCCATTTCATTCAAACAAAACAAAAATAAAAACAAACCGACGCTCCAAGCAAAGTGCATAAGATGTGACGGAATAAAAATATAGTTTCAGGGGAGGAACCTGATAATGTTGTCGATGAAGAAGGGGATGCCTTGAGCATCCCCAAGCTTAGACGCTTGAGTCTTCTTAGAATATGCAGGGGTGAACCACCGGGGCATCCCCAAGCTTAGAGCTTTCACTCTCCTTGATCATATTGTATCATACTCCTCTCTTGATCCTTGAAAACTTCCTCCACACCAAACTCGAAACAACTCATTAGAGGGTTAGTGCACAATAAAAATTAACATGTTCAGAGGTGACACAATCATTCTTAACACTTCTGGACATTGCATAAAGCTACTGGACATTAATGGATCAAAGAAATTCATCCAACATAGCAAAAGAGGCAATGCAAAATAAAAGGCAGAATCTGTCAAAACAGAACAGTCCGTAAAGATGGATTTTATTAGGGCACCAGACTTGCTCAAATGAAAATTCCCATATTGAATGAAAGTTGAGTACATATCTGAGGATCACTCACGTAAATTGGCTTAATTTTCTGAGTTACCTACAGAAAATTAGACCCAAATTCGTGACAGCAAAGAAATCTGTTTCTGCGCAGTAATCCAAATCTAGTATTTACTCTACTATCAAAGACTTTACTTGGCACAACAAAACTCAAAACTAAGATAAGGAGAGGTTGCTACAGTAGTAAACAAATTCCAAGACTCAAATATAAAACAAAGTTCTGTAGTAAAAACATGGGTTGTCTCCCATAAGCGCTTTTCTTTAACGCCTTTCAGCTAGGCGCAGAAAGTGTATCTCAAGTAATGAAGCATCAACATCATAATTTGTTCTAATAATAGAATCATAAGGTAACTTCATTCTCTTTCTAGGGAAGTGTTCCATACCTTTCTTGAGAGGAAATTGATACTTAATATTACCTTCCTTCATATCAATAGTAGCACCAACGGTTCGAAGAAAAGGTCTTCCCAATATAATGGGGCAAGATGCATTGCATTCAATATCCAAGACAACAAAATCAACGGGGACAAGGTTATTGTTAACCATAATATGAACATTATCAACTCTCCCCAAAGGTTTCTTTTTAGCATTATCAGCGAGATTAACATCCAGATAACAGTTTTTCAATGGTGGCAAGTCAAGCATATCATAGATTTTCTTAGGCATAACAGAAATACTTGCACCAAGATCACATAAAGCATTACAATCAAAATCTTTGACCCTCATTTTAATGATGGGCTCCCAACCATCCTCTAGCTTTCTAGGAATAGAAGTTTCAAGTTTTAGTTTCTCTTCTCTAGCTTTTATGAGAGCATTTGTAATATGTTTTGTGAAAGCCAAGTTTACAGCGCTAGCATTGGGACTCTTAGCAAGTTTTTGTAAGAACTTTATAACTTCAGAGATGTGGCAATCATCAAAATCTAAATCATTACAATCTAAAGCAATGGGATTATCATCCCCAAGGTTGGAAAAAATTTCAGCAGCTTTATCACGAGCAGTTTCAGCAGTTTTAGCAGTTTCAGGTAATTTTGCGCGCTTTGCACTAGGAGTAGAAACATTGCCAACACCAATTATCTTATCATTGATAGTAGGAGGTGCAGCAACATGTGAATCATTAGCATTGCTAGTGGTGGTAATAGTCCAAACTTTAGCTACATTTTCCTCTTTAGCTAGTTTTTCATTTTCTTCTCTATCCCACCTAGCACGCAGTTCAGCCATTAATCTTATATTCTCATTAATTCTAACTTGGATGGCATTTGATGTAGTAACAATTTTATTTTAAATATCCCTATTAGGCATAACTTTCGATTTCAAAAGATCAACATCAGAGGCAAGACTATCAACTCTAGAAGCAAGAATATCAATTTTATTGAGCTTTTCCTCAACAGATTTGTTAAAGGCAGTTTGTGTACTAATAAATTCTTTAAGCATAGCTTCAAGTCCAGGGGGTGTATTCCTATTATTGTTGTAAGAATTCCCATAAGAATTAGCATAACCGTTACCATTATTATAAGGATATGGCCTATAGTTGTTACTAGAATTGTTCCGATAAGCATTGTTGTTGAAATTATTATTTTTAATGAAGTTTACATCAACATGTTCTTCTTGGGCAACCAATGAAGCTAACGGAACATTATTAGGATCAACATTAGTCCTATCATTCACAAGCATAGACATAATAGCATCAACCTTATCATTCAAGGAAGAGGATTCTTCAACAGAATTTACCTTCTTACCTTGTGGAGCTCTTTCCGTGTGCCATTCGGAGTAATTAACCATCATATTATCAAGGAGCTTTGTTGCTTCACCAAGAGTGATGGACATAAAGGTACCTCCAGCAGCTGAATCCAATAAATTCCGCTAAGAAAAATTTAGTCCTGCATAGAAGGTTTGGATGATCATCCAAGTAGTCAGTCCATGGGTTGGGCAATTTTTAACCAAGGATTTCATTCTTTCCCAAGCTTGAGCAACATGTTCATTATCCAATTGTTTAAAATTCATTATGCTACTCCTCAAAGATATGATTTTAGCAGGGGGATAATATCTACCAATAAAAGCATCCTTGCATTTAGTCCAGGAATCAATACTATTCTTAGGCAGAGATAGCAACCAATCTTTAGCTCTTCCTCTTAATGAGAAAGGAAACAATTTTAATTTTATAATGTCACCATCTACATTTTTATACTTTTGCATTTCACACAATTCAACAAAATTATTAAGATGGGCAGCAGCATCATCAGAACTAACACCAGAAAATTGCTCTCGCATAACAAGATTCAGTAAAGCAGGTTTAATTTCAAAGAATTCTGCTGTAGTAGCAGGTGGAGCAATAGGTGTGCATAAGAAATCATTATTATTTGTGCTAGTGAAGTCACACAACTTAGTATTTTCAGGGGTGGCCATTTTAGCAGTAGTAAATAAAACAAACTAGATAAAGTAAATGCAAGTAACTAATTTTTTTGTGTTTTTGATATAGCAAACATGATAGTAAATAAAGTAAAACTAGCAACTAATTTTTTTTTGTGTTTTGATATAATGCAGCAAACAAAGTAGTAAATAAAATAAAGCAAGACAAAAACAAAGTAAAGAGGTTGGGAAGTGGAGACTCCCCTTGCGGCGTGTCTTGATCTCCCCGGTAACGGCGCCGTAAAATATGCTTGATGGCGTGTATTTCACACGTTCGTTGGGAACCCCAAGAGGAAGGTATGATGCGCACAGCAGCAAGTTTTCCCTCGAAAGAAACCAAGGTTTATCGAACCAGGAGGAGCCAAGAAGCACGTTGAAGGTTGATGGCGGCGGGATGTAGTGCGGCGCAACACCGGGGATTCCGGCGCCAACATGGAACCCGCACAACACAACCAAAGTACTTTGCCCCAACGAAACGAGTGAGGTTGTCAATCTCACCGGCTTGCTGTAACAAAGGATTAACCGTATTGTGTGGAAGATGATTGTTTGTAGAGAAAACAAGTAAAAACAAGTATTGCAGCAGATTTGTATTTCGAGTATTAAAAGAATGGACCGGGGTCCACAGCTCACTAGAGGTGTCTCTCCCATAAGATAAAAGCATGTTGGGTGAACAAATTACAGTCGGGCAATTGACAAATAGAGAGGGCATAACAATGCACATACATGTCATGATAAGTACAGTGAGATTTAATTGGGCATTACGACAAAGTACATAGACCTCCATCCAACTGCATCTATGCCTAAAAGTCCACCTTCAGGTTATCATCCGAACCCCCTCCAGTATTAAGTTGCTAACAACAGACAATTGCATTAAGTATTGCGCGTAATGTAATCAATAACTACATCCTCGGACATAGCATCAATGTTTTATCCCTAGTGGCAACAGCACAACACAACCTTAGGGGTTTCTGTCACTCCCCGGATATCAATGAAGGCATGAACCCACTATCGAGCATAAATACTCCCTCTTGGAGTTACTAGCATCAACTTGGCCGGAGCCTCTACTAATAACGGAGAGCATGCAAGATCATAAACAACACATATGTAATAACTTGATAATTAACATAACATGGTATTCTCTATCCATCGGATCCCGACAAACACAACATATAGCATTACGGATAGATGATCTTGATCATGTTAGGCAGCTCACAAGATCCAACAATGAAGCACAATGAGGAGAAGACAACCATCTAGCTACTGCTATGGACCCATAGTCCAGGGGTGAACTACACACTCATCACTCCGGAGGCGACCATGGCGGTGAAGAGTCCTCCGGGAGATGAATCCCCTCTCCGGCGAGGGTGCCGGAGGAGATCTCCAGAATCCCCCGAGATGGGATTGGCGGCGGCGGCATCTCAGTAAGGTTTTCCGTATCGTGGTTCTTCGTCTCAGGGGTTTCGCGACGGAGGCTATAAGTAGGCGGAAGGGCAGAGTCGGAGGGCTGACGAGGGGCCCACACCATAGGGCGGCGCGGGCCCCCTCTGGCCGCGCGGCCCTATGGTGGCGGCGCCTCGTCGCCCCACTTCGTATCCCTTTCGGTCTTCTGGAAGCTTCGTGGCAAAATAGGACCCCGGGCATTGATTTCGTCCAATTCCGAGAATATTTCGTTACTAGGATTTCGAAACCAAAAACAGCGAGAAAACAACAATCGGCTCTTCGACATCTTGTTAATAGGTTAGTTCCAGAAAATGCACGAATATGACATAAAGTGTGCATAAAACATGTAGATATCATCAATAATGTGGCATGGAACATAAGAAATTATCGATACGTCGGAGGCGTATCACCGAACATGAACTTTGGAATTGGAATTTATGTTTTTACAAATTAAATGACCTTATGGATTCCTTTATTTCACTTGTACACAATGAAATGAATTAGTTGTTACCACATGACCTATAATTGAAATCTTAAAAATTTGTAATGATCTTGTTAATCTTATTCCCTCCCCATTTGATCATCAGTTGTTCCTTACCCTTATAAGTAAAAATATTGTCATCTCAAAACCAATAGTTTCGTGTAACCTCTCTTCCATCCTTCCATAGTCATGGATGGCTATGTATGCTCTGCTTGCAATGAGAATTGGGCGCTTCCAATTAGCATGCATTGGCATAGTGTACTATGCCATGCATAAGTTACCCGCCACCTCCTCCTAAGCTTACGAAGATTATGGGGAGGCCCTAGACATGTCATGGATCAATACTTACACAAGTTTCTGATTACCTCTTCAAATGCTCGTCGCGATGATTGAAAGGCCACCGAAAAACTTATAGCAATGATAAATACATGTGGAAATGATAATGTTGTGTAATTACACTAGAATAGTGTCATGTTGAGGCGTTTACTTCTTGATTTTTCCCCACTAGGGATGATATCTCATGGAAGCAATAACATCGAGGAGATGTGCTACAGTAGTGGATAAGGTCCCGGCAGAATCGATTGTGCATCTAGTACTCTAGTTGTGGTGTGAAAAACGATGCTTCATATTTTCAAATTTTAGGAGATTTAATTTCATCTATGGTTGACTCCCAAAGATTAGAGAGAAAGAATATGGGAATAAGGATATCAGGAGGGAAAACCTAGAGAAACCCGACATGAGAAGAGAGAGAAATGACCCGCAAGGCGTAACATGGGGGAATCTCGTGCCATCTCGCGGCACCTTCATGGTCCCCTCATATATTACGCTTTGAAAACTATAAGCGCATAAAAATTGAGCCTTCCTCTCAACCGTGAACATGAAAAGAAGTAGTTGGCAGGAGAGAGTGTCGTTTTAGACCGAGGGAAATCTATGAGAAAATATAAAACACGATTTACGAAAGGGCCCACACCCCAACAAAAATAGCTATGTGTATCTAGTAGGGCTCATGACATGTCATGGGTGGTGGGTGGTGGCCGTTGTCTCATGATAGTATTCGTGGTTTGCATTCCCCAACCTTGTTGCGGCGTGTGGGTGAAGGGAAATAAAATAAGAGAGTGCATTATCCAAAAATCAAAATTTTAAAATTTGATTAGGTGTTTCCGTATTTTTAAAATATAATTATTCCTATTAATTCGGTGCAGTTGTTATCGTAATTCACAGAGGGAAATGGGCCAAGCATTGCAATAGGTTCAAGTACGCTCTATATGAAGCCCAACAAGATGACAATCACTTAATATTTTAAATTTTGTTTCCTCAAGAAAGTAAAACGGATATGATAAGAAATTAATTATTTGTGATCACAGTCATCCTACTTTTTTTACTCTTTCTCTGATCATCATCATCATTACTTGTCATTTCACGTGTGAGGCCTTGACTGTTTATCTGCATATACCATCTAGGCAATCATTCTACCTCTCGAATTTTGGAGCTAGAGATCCTACTCCTCACAAGAGTCTAATTTTATTTTCAAACTTTATTTCTATCACGTGTATTTGTGTGTGCATTCCAAAAATCATAAATGTTCTCCTCTCTATGGTTTATTGCTGATTGTACCCTCTATCAGAAGTTTTTTCACATAGCCTTTAGTTGAATTATAAAATGGCGTCATCTATAATACCTAAATAGGAGCAACCCACTAAATGATTTCTCTAAACATGCAAGCTATACACCTCAGCAAGCCTCTAATTGGTCCACATCAGCATGGAGTTATCCACCAAAAAATTATCCACATCAGCAGACCCACTTTTGTTAAATAGAACCATACCGTTCGGTATCCCTGTGTGCATGTTCTTTTCTTTGTGCTAATTAAATCACACCAGATCAAAAATAGACATGCAGGGTGAAAATACCTTTTTGCTATCGGTTACTGCATTTGTTTGGCCACAAATCTCTTAGCTTGATCCTGTAGTAACTGAAGTGCATTGTACGCGGATTTTAAATCCCCCTGTACTCACCCTGGCACTTCCATCAGTTGTAGTAATCTGAACCGTTGGTCTTCTCTCACTCCTCTCTTCCATAGAACCATTCGTCTCCCCACTCTTAAACTTCTATGTTATTATCATAACTCTGCGCCTTTTTGATTCACGCAACAGATTATAAGAGGTTCTCATGTCTCATCTTCTCCACATAAAAGGAAAGTGGAATCACACGTACATGCTCTCAAGCTGCTCTGTCCACGTCAATCCGTCATCGTATGATCGTATCAGGCTGCCCCGTGTGCAAGGTTTTCCCTACTATTTCTTCCAGCGTATTGACGATAACAAGAGTCATCTTTCCGCGTCTTCAAATACGACGGTTCAGCCTGTAATAGCGTCCACTCTGTTCCAAAAAAAAAATTCCTTGGTCGCAGGTCAAAATGCAGGTTAGCTTCCCACTCTCTATCTTCCTCAATTAAGTGCACTGGTTTTTGGTTGCATGGATTTGCTTCGGTTGTGTGTGTGGTTTTTCGATTCTTACACACAGGACCGCGACATGGATTGTAGTTGCCGTTCTCAGGTGCACGGGCGCAGGTTCCATTGCCTGTATGAACCATGCCCATGACCCTTTCTATTTCTCACTCACTTTGCTAAACAGATCTTAATAAAACAATCTATTCAATTCACTTAATTCAAAGTGACTAATCATGTGTCCGCTGTGTATCATTGAGTTATTTCATGTACATGCAGGCTGAGAATAAAAGTAGAATGGAGAAACTGGTTGGATTCTACCTCCAATTTAAAAGGTGATCCGTCAGAAAATCCACTTTGGATTATAGGAACATATGAACCTATTGTGTGAAAATATATTTTTTAAGTGTCAAAAAATTCTGAAATAAAATTTTGCATGTACATCTAGACATTTTATGTTCGTACACAAGTTTCTAGAAAATTTTATTTTTTCATGTACCTCCTGTAAAAAGACAAATTTTGATGCTACAACATGACCACGTACATGATATTTTTTTGTCTTTTTTATACATATCACATAAAATGTTGTTTTTTCACGAAAACTTGTGTACGAACATAAAATGTCACAATGTACACCATAATTTTTTTGTTAGAACTTTTTAATATTATCAAAATTGTTTTTTAATTTTTTTCCATAATTAGTGCAAATGTTCTCCTATGAGGCAAAACGCATCCTCCGTGATCCGTCCCTCTTTGGTAAAGATAATCAAACATGAGATAGATTAGGCTGTTAGCACCTACACGGTACAACAATGCATCACTTTATTTGAATCGTTTATATCCTTCCACAAATTGGATCTCCCTATGGTAATCATAGTTTTTCGAGATATTCCCGCTGCAACGCGCGGGGTATCATCTAGTATAAGCCAAAAGTGGTGTATCAATGTTTAAAAGTTGTAACGTAGTAAACTAGATTAGAAAATGGGAAACCTATGACTTTACAGATATGCAGGGCAAACGGGGCCAATAAGGACAACTTTGCGAAAATTGGGATAACGGCTTGGCAAATTTATTAGCGAGATACATGTAAATCATAGAGCACAATAGGTACCTATAAAACGATAGAAACTACTTGAATGCCCATATGCGTTGCTATGTCCGCTCAAGTTTCTTTCATCGACGATCATGAGAACAAATAACACATTTGATTGATTTCGTATTCCAGATTTTGTGTATCTCGTTAGATATCGATCCTAGGTTAGTAAGAACAACAAATCTGGGAAAAATAAAATCACATTATGTCTTTAGAATTTTTCTTATAAAAATTCGGGACAAATGGTTCTAGATGGCATATCATTGGTGAATTTTTTAGTTATATTTGAAAGCCATGTCCCGAATATCAGGACAAATATTACCAGTTAAGGCACCCACTCTATGGAACTAAACTATTATTATGATAAGAGACCAAGTTTTTTAATTACATAATTCCAACCTAATGATATCCAACAAAATGGTAGAGAGGAATATGAAAGATTAGTATGAACTACGAGCTGGAGCAGGGCGTCACCGGTCGAGATTGCCTGAAGGTTTGGAGAAGGGGAATGATGTGCGGGAGAAATCCAGAAATCTCAGGAGAGAAAGACGAAGAGAACTCTTGGAGAAATACCACACAGCTGTAGCAAAAAAAAGCTTAGTCAAAGCGGTGCCACTGCCACGGGAGCTAAAGATATAGCCACACCACCGAACCACCCAAAGAGCCACGCGTTGGCAAGAAATCAAACTTTTGTCTACCACCAAAACAGCTACGCCGCACCGAACCGCACACGGGAAAAGACAGCTGGGAACTAACCACAACAATAGCCATACGTGTCAGCACAACAGTAACTCACAAATGGGGCTCAAAATTCTTACAAAAAAGATGTTTGTTCCCAAATAATATAGTAGTTATTTGTAAGGGTATATTGCTCCTATGTGTGGTTTTGGTAATTAATGACAACCCCTATGGACTAATGTTTTCATTGAGCTTTTATGAAGGAATATTCCATAGGTACTACTTGTACTCCATGTGTTGGATTCAAGTATGGATGCCATGAAGATAAAGGTATATCTTGTGTATTGGCATCAAGATCATCGGTATGAGGATATATATGTGATATGATCAAGAAGAAGAAATGAAGATGGAGTTCTTATGTGGAACTCAATATTAGCCATGCTCTATCTTATGTGAGTATGAGAAGATACAAGGTTGAGTTGGGCAAGTTCAAGATGAGCATCTTGAGTGAATCACATGCTTGAAGCTTGCCGTCCATTTGGTGATAATGGACATGTGAAGATGTGCTTCAATGGAGCTTTCCCATCATAGTGTGTGGGGAGTATTTGTGAGTCTTCACGAAGCAACATTGATCAAGTGAGGCATTCCGGCTTGTGTAGAGCTTGAAGAGTTATCATCAAGATCAAGCGGGATGCGCAAGGCAAAGGTATGGCCTTGCTAGGTTTTCCTTTTACCGGTCTCAAGGTGGATGTTGGGAGACCGGATTATAGGATAGATAGCCGCACTATTAAGAGGGGCTTTCGGTTGAGTAACTTGATCACATCGTCTTAGGGAGCTCAATCCTTTGCATACTTTGCATATCCTTATTGCTTCTTGGTGTTTATCTGTGTGAGGTTCTTGAGCTTGTTGCTAGCTTTACAACAAGCCCAAGTTCATCGAAAACGGCATCCGCATGCATCTTCTATTGCGTTTTCGAGTTTGGACGTCTTCACCGTTTCTTGACGGTGGGAGACTCCCTCTCTAAAATCATCTAAAATGTTCTGAGAGGAGTCTCCATATTTTGTTGGGGTTCTATTCGTCGTTATCTTTCCAACAAAATTGGTTTCATATCAATCGGAGTTCGGGAGCATTAGTTATTAAAGAAAAAGGAAAAGGAGAAAAGAATAAAAGGAAAAAGAAAAAGAAGGGGCCAGCCGACCGGCCGGGTCCGACCGGACCGGCCACCGGCCCACCCGGTCCGCGACCGGACTTGGCACCGGTGCCATCCGGGCTGTGTCCAGGTGGCCTTTGGGCCCGTGACCGGCCGCAGGCCCGGTGGCCGACCGGCCCACCCGGCGCCCTCCCCGGTCCGGCCGGATTCTTCACTGGGCCGATCTCCCCCGCGCGGCCCACGCGGCGTGCGCAGCCCACGCGCCTGCTCCGCCCTGGCTATCTGCCGCGCTGTGCTGCGCGCTGCCCCACCCGGCTGGTGGGCCGGTCCGACCGGACAGGCCATCGGCCTCATCAGCGCCAAATCCGGTCGACCGGCCTGGCAGCCGGCTGGGCCGTTTTTCTGGCCAGTTTTTCTGCCCGTTTTCTTTGTCTTTTTCCCCCAACAGTTTTATTTGCTCTTGGGCTATAAATAGACCTTCTTCCACCTTGAGACAAGCACTTCTTCCCTTTCTCTCACCTCCATTGTTGCATTTGAAGAAGTTGCTCTCTCTCTTGTTCCCCCCCCCCATGATTCTTGCTCATTCTTGAGGGATCTAAGAGAGGAGATCTAGATCTACACTTCCACCACACCATTTCTTCTCTAAGTGAGGGGAACTCTTGGGATCTAGATCTTGGAGTCTTTGGTTGACTTTCCGCCTTGTTCTTCCTCTCCAATCTCATCCTAGCATTCGTTGCTTTGGTGGGATTTGAGTGTGAAGGACTTGAACACCTCCGGTGTTCTTGCTTTGCATCATTGCATAGTGTTGAGCTCTCCACCACGATTTGTACGAGTGAGAGACCGTGAGCTTGTTACTCTTGGAGGGTGACCTCCTAGTTGGCTTGGTTGGTGTCCCGGTGATCTCTTCGTGGAAGATTGTGAAGGGGCCCGGGCTTCTCCTTCGTGGAGCTTGTGAAGTGGTTGTGGAGCTTGCCATCTCCGGAGCGGAGGAAAAGCTAACCATAAGGAAAGGGCCATTATCCTTCGTGGGTGTGGTTCGGAGAATAGGGTGAGCCTTCGTGGCGCGGGAAATCCTTCGTGGGACCTCCACTCCTCCAAACGTGACGTACCTTGTTGCAAAGCAAGGGAACACGGGAATACATCCTCGTTCTCCGCGTGCCTCGGTTATTTCTATACCCGAGCTCTCTTTCCTTGTGATAGCCATCGTGTTTGAAGTACATATATCTTGCTATCACTTGTGCTACATATATCTTGTGCCTATCTTGCTTAGCTCTAGTTGCTATTGTTACACTTAGTTGAGCTTAGCATACTTAGGGTTTGTGCTTGTAAACTAAACGTTAGTTTAATTCCGCATTATTACAAGACAAATCCGTAAGAGTTTTTAATTGCCTATTCACCCCCCCTCTAGGCGACATCTCGATCTTTCACTATTGTTACACAAACTAATTAAATTACTAATGTCCATTAATATGCTTTGACACATCATTCCTTGAATTTTGATTTATGCTCCAATTTTTTCTTTATTCTGGCCCATTTTTTATTGGGCTTGTGTTCACATGTGACCAATAATTAAATTTTAGCGCTTGTGCGTTGGTGTATATATTTCAGACCGACCAACAAGAAGAAAAAATCAGCACAATATGTGTGAGCGCTTTCCATTTACATCATCTATACAATAATGTAGTATGTGTTTTGGCAAACTAGATATGGAGGGAGTAGTTCTACCCACAAAAATGAGGGACTAACTCTACCACATCATTTGTACTAGGTTTTTTACCTAAATTTTTCTGGACCAACTCACAGGTGGCCTGGCCAATGACAATACAAAACATGTTATGTTGTGGTCCCTCATAAAAATTGCTTGTTATCAAAAAAGTTGTTGAACCATTCAATAAAAAATCTATAAGGAGTCTTTGATTGACATGAAAAATAAAGGAAAAGTAACATGAGGTTTGGGTGGATGAACAAATTCCTTCAAAACATAGTGCAATGCGTTCCTTCCTGTAGAAAAAAATTCCAATCCTGCAAATCAAATAGTGCACATGGGAAAAAATTTAAGGATGAAAATCCTACAAAAAAATTATGACATTCCTTTAAATCAAACAAACCTAATTGGTAGCATAATTTAAAGTACTAGTACTCTAATACGTGTGTGGCTTGTTTTTTCGATATCTACTCGAAAGAGCCCGGCAGGGCCATGTTCTGTTACAACAAATGAAAGAATTACAAGGGGGTTTACATGGGAAGAGAGAGTACATAGAAGACACTGATATCTAGTACCAGGAGACTACAAGGTGACCAAGAACCACACCACAAATGATGCAAACCAACAAGAACATCATAATAGAGGTACACCACCATGGGTCCAAGCTTGCCAGGACGTGTGCAGACACGTGTCTAAATCAACATCTCCAGTATTCATCAAGCCAACCCATTGTGGAAATTTGGTTGGCGCCCTTGCCACGAAGCTCCACTTCGCCCTTCGCCCTTCCCGGGGAAGGACGCTCGGAAGGAGGGAGGACCACGGAAACAGAACAAGGAGATCATAGACCTTGGATTCCGTCCTAGCAAGCACCCTCCACTCGCCCTCTAGTGGAAGGAAGACCTAGAGAAGGGAGACCCACTTCTAGGAGACGTGAACGACCAAGGACGAGAGATCAAGAACTTCTTAACCCGGCATCGAATGAGAAAGAACCACACATGTTGCATATATTGGGCACGAAGAACTCCGGTTTGCAAGACATCACCCCTACGCATCAAGCCAGTCGGGCCTAACTATATGGTTCCCTCTCTTGACGAGAGCGTCCACTCGCCCTTTGGGGGAAGGAAGCCCCAAAGAAGGGAAGATCGAAGCAAGAGAGCGAGGAGATTCAGCCAAAACAGGTGTAGTCCGGGAAGACGCCTTCCGCTCGCCCTTCTCGGGAAGGAAGCCTCGAAGGAGGGAGGACACATCACGGAAACAAGGACAATCGCAAGGATGAAACAACGACTCACTAACCCGGCATTAGAGGGACTGATCCGACAGGTAGGAGAAGGACACAATATAGGAATCTGGTGGATAAATTTGCTAGGACACGTAGAAGAGAGCACAAAGGACTAGGTGGCCAAATTGGGAGAGAAGATAGCTATATGGGCGCCAGAGATGACGAAATTGCAGCCACACAATAGGGCAACGCACGAGATGTTGTGGTTCCTATGCGACACCTTCAAGAAGTATAACGATGCCAGAGAGCATCGTCGTCGCAAGGCTTTCACCCAGAAACACACCAGAAGGAGGTACAGCTCCTAGACCACGCCTTCAACAATAAGTGACCCTAAAAAGCGTTGTCGTGGTCGCTCAAACATGACGCCGGAGAAGGAATTTCTCCCGGAGAAAGCACCTCACCTCAAACTCAGGGGCACTGTTTGTGACCATGATCGGTAGAGGTTTTTGTGTTAACGATGGGGACATTCGAACTTCTGTCTATCTCTATCTGAACTTCCGTACAGGTTCATCTGAACTTCTGTATCGCTCTAACACCCCTCCTTAATCAAAGCCTTCTTAAGTTTGAGGTTGTACTTGAATTCTTCAAACTGCCGAGCTGGTAAAGCTTTTGTGAAGCCATCTGCCACCTGATCTTTTGATGGAATGAATCTAATCTCGAGCTGTTTATTTGCTACTCTTTCTCTTACAAAATGAAAATCAATTTCAATATGTTTAGTCCTAGCATGGAATATAGGATTAGCAGAAAGATATGTGGCACCCATATTATCACACTATAGACATGAAGTTTCATTTCTTCGGATTCCAAGTTCTTTCAATAAAGACTCAATCCATATGACTTCTGCTGTAGTATTTGCCAGAGATTTGTATTCAGCTTCTGTGCTTGACCTTGACATTGTTGCTTGTTTTCTAGCACTCCAAGAAATTAGGTTGGGTCCAAAATATACAACAAAACCTCCTGTAGATCTCCTGTCATCTACAAAACCTGCCCAATCTGCATCTGAGAAGGCACTTACTAGTGTAGAAGAAGATCTCTTATTGGTTAATCCAAGACTTACTGTACCACTGACATACCTCAATATTTTCTTTATAGGCTGTCCAATGTACTCGTAGTGGGAGCATGGAGAAACTGGCATACCTTGTTGACGGAAAAGGCTATATCTCGGCCCGGTGAGAGTCAAATACTGTAATGCCCCAACAATATTTCTATACCTTGTACTATCCTCTAGCCCTAGAACTTCTCCTTCAGTGACAAAAAGCTTCTCTGATGCTGATAATGGAGTAGGTAGTGTCTTGCACCCTTTTAATCCAACTCTGTTGAGCAAATCTGAAGCATATTTTCTTGGGTTAATATAATACCTTGATTGATTTTCTTTACCTCAATTCCCAAGAAGAAGTGTAGGTCACCAAGATCCTTTAGTGCAAAAGCTGAACTAAGATCTTGAAGGAGTGCACTGATTGCTTTGTTGGAGGAGCTAGTAACAATGATGTCATCAACATACACTATCACAAAAATGATAATACCTGACTTATTATATATGAAGAGTGATGTATCTGCCTTTGATGCCAGAAAACCAAGTTCCTGTAGTTTTGAGATTAGCTTTGAGAACCATGCTCTTGGTGCTTGTTTCAACCCATAAAGTGACTTATCAAGTTTACACACATGATAGGGTGCATTAGGATTCTCATAACCAGGTGGCTGCTTCATGTATACCTCTTCTTCCAGAACACCATGAAGAAACGCATTCTTCACATCTAATTGCCTCAAGCTCCATCGTCTTGATACTGAAATAGCTAGAACAAGTCTGATAGTAGCAGCTTTAACAACATGACTAAAAGTGTCTTCATAGTCTATACCATATCGTAGTTTAAAACCTTTTGCTACTAATCTACCTTTATATCTATCAGTAGTACCATCAGCTTTCCTTTTAATTCTATAGACCCATTTACAATCTATTAAATTGTTTCCCTTTTTATGTGGTACTAAATGCCATGTTTTATTTTCCATTAAAGCGTTGTACTCGTCATTCATAGTTTTTTTCCACTTTTTATCAGCTAAAGCTAACTGCAAAGTTTCGGGTTCATTTGCGGAGCAGGATAAGCCATACCTCACGGTTCCATCGATATAAATTTTTGGTTAAGCATGACCAGTTTTTCATCTTGTTACCCGGCTGGAGGTGCTGCTGGTTGCACTGCAGATTCACCATGCACAGAGGATCCCTGCGTCGCTCGATCCAAGGCTACAGAAGATCCTGTCTGGGACGCGCTCCCGCGAGCTGGACTCGACGCATGCCACACGACATCGTTCTGGTGGTCGCCAGCATGTGGCGATGCGATTGATGGCGACCGGCCTGCAAGCGCGCCAGACGCATGCCTGCGCCTGTGGGGCTCCGCTGCGGGACCGCGCAACGTGTCGCTCGCGGGCTGGCTTGCCGCGGATCGGGAGGAAGGCACTGACACATCCCCGGATCACGGTGCTAATTCTCCACTGTTGCCCGAGGTTTCCGTGATCCGAGGCAAATCCTCCTCGTGTCTTGCGCAATTTCGGCCAGCTTCCAAATTTGCTCTGTTTGGCCTCGTTTCTGGTCTGTTTTCCACCAAATTTTCGCCTGCGTTCTGTTGTTCCTGCGTAGCACTTGAAACACAAGGAATTACAGAAACATTAGGTGTTAGATCAGTGCAATGTTGTGCCCCCTCTTGAGATAACACCGGTGAGTTTTGGAGTGATTCAGGTAGAAGGAGAATTTCTTGACGAAGGCGAGCTCCAGCATTGGAGTGAAGACTAGCAAATGGAAACACCGTTTCATCAAAACAACATCACGAGATATATAAAGTCGACCAGAAGTGACGTCTAGACATTTAACTCCTTTTTTTAAAACCCAAGACTGTGAGGCAACAGCCCCACAGTAATTTATTACTCCAAATTAAAGAAAGTTATGTACAAAAGCCCAAAGGCAAAGAAAAAAAATATGTACAAAGGGGGATAAAGGCTCTAAGGTAGAGACCTAATCCAGGCCATCAACTTATCCTTACGTTTCCTTTTGATCCTATATTGCAACAAAGAAATGTCATGAATAAACTTCCCCTTCCACCTAGTGAAAGAGCAGACCTCAGCACTAAAGATCTTCTCATTCCTGAGTAACCAAATATTCCAACATACCAAAATGAGCACTTCCATGAAAAAAGGCTTAGCAAAACTCTTCCTTGCTCCTGTCAAAACTTGCTGCATGTCATCACTACCAACCCACTCAATCTGTAGATAGTTCCAAATTCTCATGTTGAAGTTACACTCAAAAAACAAATGTATGCGATCTTCATAATTCCTTCCTGGACAGAGTACACAATGTTCATCCTCAGTTACATGCCAGTGTCTTCTCTTTAACAGATCCCGTGTATTCAGTCTATCTGATAGTAGCAGCCAAGCAAACAATTCGTGCTTCATGATGCAACATGATTTCCAGAGCCGTTTATACACACTAGGCACTTGTATATAGTCATGAATATGCTTATAGAAACTAGCAGAAGCTTAATGTTCACCCCAAATATATACCCAATGATCATTCTCATGTGTTGGATTGTCCTGTATAATTTGCTTGACATCCCCCAATTCCTGGTAGGCTTGAACAGAAAATGGCCGATAAAACATTGAATCCAAATCCTCTTCATGATACATCTCCACTAAAGAAGCATTTGGGAATAGTGCATAAGAAAACAGCCTGGGGTATCTATGACTCAAAGGTAAAGATGAACCATTAACCCTCCAATTATCTGACCAAAATAATAAAGTATCTCCTTTGCCATGAATTACAGCTGTCACTCCTCTAAAATTGTCAACATGTTTCATGACATCTCTCCACCAAAAAGATCCACACAATTTTTCCTCATGAGGCACCTTGCCTTGATAATGTGCAAACCATATCAGATCAACCCAAGGTAATGCCTTCTTATTATAGAACTTATCCAGAAATTTAATCAGTAAGGCAGCATTCTACTTTTGAAAATTAACAATACCCAATCCTCCTTTCAATTTAGGCTTACATACCAATTCCCATGCAGCCAAAGACTGTTTAGGCATACCATCCTTATCTCTCCACAGACACTGTCTCAAAATTCTGTCCAACTAATTAGTCAACCCAATAGGCAATTGCAAAGAACACGGAAAGTGCAATGGCATAGAAGATAGAGCAGAATTAATCAGCTGCAAACGTGCACCTTGGGATAAAAAACTAGAGCTGGATGATAACTTCCTTTCTAGGCGACACACCAAAGGTGATAACTCACTGATTGTTGGTTTAGTAGTGCCAACATGCAAGCCCAAATTGGTAAAAGGCATTTTACCTACCTGGCTGTCAAACACATCAACCAGCTCTTGAAGTAAATCCTCTGGAACATTGATAGGAAACATCTGAGACTTATCAAAGTTATTCTTTAGTCCAGTTGATAATGAGAGCTTCCTCAAAGTTTCCTTCATGAGCAACGACTGATCCTTGTCGGCAGGTAGAATAAGCAAAGTGTCATCAACATATTGCCCAATAGAAAAATCGGGATCATTTGTGTGAATAGGAAGTGGCAATAACCCTTGTTGTACCAAGTCATTCGAGCACGGATGCAGACAAATCGGAACCAAAGAGATAAAACAGAGGAGAAATGGGGTCCCCCTCCCCGACTCCCCTTTTGCACTCAAATTGTTTCCCAGGTATACCATTCAAAAGAATAGAAGATGTACCAGTGGTCAAAATGATTCTAGCCCAATTGATCCATTTATCACTAAAACCTTTACATGTGACTATAGCCAATAAAGACGCATTGTTTGGATCGGAAAGCAAATTTTCTTTGATTGAAGGGGCGGAGATTTGGCCAGCATGCACAACCAAAAATGTGAAGAGATGCATAGTCTGGTGTTTTGTGGAGTAGACATTCCATGGGTGTTTCATGATTAATGACTTTGCTAGGCAACATGTTAATGAGATGTGTGGCAGTCAAGAAGGCTTCATCCCAAAATTTGAGTGGCATTGATGCATTTGCAAGAAGGGCAAGACCTACGTCAACAATGTGGCGATGCTTTCTTTCAGCAGAGCCATTTTGCTGGTGTGCATGGGGGCATGACACATGATGCTCAATGGCTATCTTTCGAAAAAAGGAATTCAATTCTCATATTCACCAACCCAATCAGATTGGATGGTTAAAAAATTTCTATCAAATTAGCGTTCAACAAGTTGCTGGAAATTATGAAACACTTGAAAGACATCAGATTTTTTCTTGAGGAGATAAATCCATGAAAATTTACTAAAATCATCGATGAAGCTTACATAGTACTCATATTTCCCTACAGACATAGGTGCTGGTCCCCATACATCGGAGAACACAAGTTGCAAGGGATAGGTAGATGCACTAGTAGACCTCATATAAGGGAGTTGGTGGCTTTTGGCTCTTTGGCAAGAGTCACAAACCGACTCAATGCTAGATTTATTCGAATAAGGGAGTTCATAATTGCTAAGAACTTGTTGAACAATGCGAAAAGAGGGATGTCCTAAACGACTATGCCATCTGACAACTGAAGGCTTGGTGATGCTAAAGACATGTTCATTCTTATGAATGATGAAGATATCAACGGGTAGAGGCCATGCAGGCATCGTCCTTTAAGAAGAATTTTCTTCGTTGCCTGATCCTTGACATAAAAATATCACGGGTGAAATTCAATAAATACTTGATTATCTCTAGTAAAGCGATGAACTGAGACAAGATTTTTTGTGATGTGTGAAACATGAAGAACATTTTTTTAGATGCAAGGATTTAGAGGGGGTATTAACAATTGCATGATCAACATGACTAATGTTCATACCTTGTCCATTGGCCTAGAACCAGGTGTGCCTTGTACAGGATAGAGCTGTAACCCCGCCGCCACCATCTACAGGGGACAGCCTCCTTAGGCCTTGTTTGACCGAGGAGTTTTGACCTGTTTTTAGTGTATATTCCAAGCGTAATTAAATCAGGTACCCTCCAATCCACCGTACGAGCCGTTTGGTTGAAGAGTATCGAATCAAGTAAGACTGAGTTTTGGACTCAATACTCGTCGGATAATGAGGATATCGAAACGCGGGGAGTACCTAGCGTTTTTTCCACTCGGCAGTGCGGCGCGAGACACGGTGCTGGCGCAGAGCTCCCCGTCCCTGGCGCCGTGTTCACACGACTTTACGCGGAGGCCACCGCCTGTATCCACGCCCGCGGTCGAGCAATTAACAGCAGTGGCCGGGCTGCCGAGTGGAAGTTGTGGCGTGCGGCACTGCCACGTACGTCCTCGCTGTGATGCGAAGGGCCATAAACAGCAGCACTCTGTGCCCTCACAGCGTTGCGGCATCTCAGCAGCAGTATTAATGTGGAGAGTATTTCAGGGTATATTTTCACCAAAAACTCTCCACGAAACACCCCATAACACACTCAAATACTGTATAACCAAACGAGTCCTTTTATATTTGAGGCGTACTAATGCAACTTATGGGGATCATTTCAGCAATGACGCCGAGTCTAGTCATGCAACCTTTTATATTTGAGGCGTACTAATGCAACTTATGGGAGTGATGTCGTACACTAATCAAATGCAGGTTGGAGGTAATTTGCCCTGTGTTCATTGGTACTAGCATATTCGAGCTAGAGAAAACACTGTCTTTCTGATGACAAACTGTAGGTACCTGGGTCAGAACAGTTGCTAATAATATTATTCTCCCTCCAATGCTTAATAAGTGACATTAATTTAGTATAAAGTTGTACTAGATCTTTTATAAACGCTTATTATAAATCAGGTGAGTAGTAAATTTCTCCTGCAGAACCTCACATTCCCGTTTGTGGAGACAGTTCCTTGCTATGGTGTGCAGAAAATTCGGTGGTACACTAGTAATGCACCAAGGAGTGGGCCAAAAACTGCTTTTGTTCTTCCTTGTGTACTCGGGGTAAGAGGGTTGGACCAAAATTCTGCTTACGTTCTTCCCTGTGTACATGCGTTAAATGGGTTGGCAAAAGATCTGCTTGTGGCCTTCCTTGTGTACTTGGGCTAAATGCGTTGGACCAAATAACTGCTTATGTTCAATTATCGTACAGTTTTTTGAAATAACCATATAGGGAATATTTCATTAGACAATCCTTTTGCGGATATTACACATATGATCACCAGACGAGACACATAGACAAATATACGTGTCAAGCACCTCTGCACAAGGAAGCCCCTAAGAAGTAAAATTACAATTCCACCCTTAGAGAAACATGTGCCTCGTCGAAACGTCGTACATTGTCCTCGTCCGTCACCATGGTAGCGCCCAAAAAAGAGGTGAATATCCTCCATACCTAGATCTGAGAGCACCATCGCATTCAAAGATGCTTTTCGAACCGATGAACCGGGTTGTCGCTAGTGACGGACCCGAGACTTTGTGGCACGTCAGCCAAGGATCTTCCCGTGGTCTGCAAAACCCAACGCCGTGATCTTCACCCGACATAGTCAAACAGAGAAACATCGCTGCCTGCCATCATCCACGTCCCCAACTACAAGAGTGTCGAACACCAACAACCGGACACAAATCTCACCGGCTCCAGAGACTAGTGAGATGACCAGGCCACCTGCTCCCCGATGCCACTGGTTGGAGCAATGTCGAGATGGAGGAAAAGCATAGGCAAATTATTCTGACACAGCGCGGTCTCCTCCATAGAAGCGGTGCCTCAAGGAACCACTAGGCCAAGCCTAACTATAGGCAGGAGTAGTCAATCCTAGTCCCCACCCCCTGAGACCGTCGCCGGAGCAGCCGATGGAGGAGGCAGGGACCGGCGACTTGGCCGACGTAGTCAGGAGCAGATGGGCCGCCGGTCAGATCTCTTTCCCTGTAGCGGGTCGAGGCAGCGAAAATTATCGTACAGTTGTGCATTGTGTCAGACTCCAAAAAAATCTGAAACTGCCTTCAAAAAAAATCTGAAACTGGACAAAGGGTTGCCTGAAATCTTCAGACCCCCAATTAGATTCGATACGCAGAGACCAAACTTCGGTCCACTCAGTACGCCAAGCAACACGTTTCCGTTGTACCTCGTCTGATTTACATCTTCCTTGCAGTAACAATATATTTCTCGAATAATCATATACTGGATAATCATATACTGGAGTACTATACTACATTCACATGAGAATTGTGCCTTATGTGTGGTACAAAAGCGTGTAATGTAAAACGCGTTGGATCATATGTCCACTGCTTGATTCCACTTGCAGTAAATTCTTCAAGCATAAACTCATGAATGATGTAGTTTCTTTTTTCCTTTTATGTTTTTACCTCCTAATGAAAACTACGTGCATGCCAGCTTTACATTTTCCAGATAAACAAAGACATATGCAGGAATGGTACCAAACGACTCCATTTTATTTTATTATCATGGGAAAGAGGATCATATACAAGGATTTCAGAACATCCCTTCGTTCATGTTCAGCTATGATTCCTTCTCTATTCCCACTTCCGATCTACGGGGTTATCTTGTAGCGCAGTCTATAGCACTGCAAACTTCTTCGCTCAGAGACGCGAAGTGGTAGCAGAGTATGTGCAATCTCCGCTAGCCCATCCAATCCTCCCTTGCTCGTTGTCATATACCACAAGCATATCCCGCATCGTAGCATCTGCAAAACACAAGATCACAACAACGGAAACCATTATTACAATGAAACATGCCTGGTGTACTACTAGTTTCAGAAACTGAAATCAATATGTTCGTCAGGTTAATTCACACCTCCAATTATGATCCTCTGGTTTTGACCAACGTCAGATCCATCGAGGATGCCCAAGCACGCAATGTTATTTTCCTGTCACAAATATTCAAACACGTGTTAGTTTCTATGATTTGCTGCACAGCACTGTTTACAGTTAATTGAGTCGTCAAAGGTTTACCACGCGGATGAGATAGTTTTTGGGAAGAAGAGTCATGACAATGTTGTTGTCAAATCGCAACGTCAGTATCCCAGACGGCCTGCTGACATCGTCGAAAGGTTCGACTGTCCCTCTCCGCATCCAGCAGTTAGGCAGGGCAGGATGACGCACCGGGTAGAGTGTGTTTCCAAGAATAGCTTTCAGTTGCAAGGATCCAAATGCCATGACTTGCATGTCCAATGAGAATCTCTGATCAAAATGCATGGGCAACATAGTAGTAATGCAAGTTGTTAGAATTTTACTTTCGCGACAAGGGGTTTGTATATCTGGGTAGGCACGTAGGTGTAGGTAGCACCACTGTCAAAGACCACGTTCATTCCGTTTGCGTATATCTGATGTCCATCCAAATGCAGCGTTGCTTGGCCTGGTGAGTAGTGAAGACTGAAAAAAAAAACAACCTTGTAAGTATAATGTTTGGAACCAAGTGAAAAGAAAACAAGTACTATCAAAGATAACCTTCTCTAAATGTGGATATCAGTGTTATGCATGCAAGGTTAACAGATGTGCGGAAACCAAACACTGAATTGTTTTTTCGCCAATAACCAAAAACTGAAATTTACACCCAAATCCCCATCAACTCGGGATCGGGGTCACAAAAGGAGCAATTTTTTTGATGGGCGGTAGTGCTTACCCGTATTTTTTCAGTGGTGCCCAGGTCATGCCGGTGGAGGGCAACTTATCATAGTCCCCAATGAAGAGGTAGCCCCCTGGCCTTCCTGCTGCTGCTGCTGCTGAGGCAATGCCCAATGACATCCTTGGTGATCACCCCGTGCGCCTTGAGTTGCGCCACGAAACCTACCTTTCCCATCCCAAGACCAAGGAGGCCGTGTGCTGCTGGCGCCGGCGTTGGCTTCGGTCCTGGCAAGTTCTTGAGTCTCTGGTCATATCCACAGCTTCGCAAAACGAAAGGTGAAAATCATCAACATCCAAATCTAGTAGGCACTCAACACGCAGCAACATTTTCAGTTAGTGTCATACCCGAACACAATGAGCTCATTTCTTCCCCCACCGAGAGAGATCGTGTCGTTGACGAGGACACCTTGTGTCGTCATGTCGACGTACTCAATTTCGTAGTGGCACTCATGTGGATGTTTCCTTGGGCATCGAGGTCTCCTACCAGGCAGGTCTGCGTGCAGTGAAGCACAGAACGGGTCTTTACAGTCCACCCTCAGGTTGGCAGGTCCTGGCTTGTAAAAGCGTTTTACCCCCTGGAAAATCAGCACCAAATCAAGAAAAATATCATGCCAAGATTGTTGTACATTCTTTGCCAATTTACTTGGACTGAACATTTGGCGTCAAACACATATGTTACAATCGTAAGTAAGAGGTTATGAGTGTGATTTACCGGGCTTCCGTGGCAGCCGTGGCGTGGGTGCTGGCACTCCAGCCAGGTGACGTTGCTGCCAGTGTCGATGTCCAGGTCGTAGGGCTGCAGGGGTTCACCAATGTTCATCTTAACAACGAAGTGGCTGCAGAGGTACAGAAAAAAACGTGTCAAAATGTATGCAGAAAACCTCAAATCTGATAAGGATGATCAAAGCTTTGCCAATTGCCATGAAAGGATCGGAGAAACATACCCAGTAGGGTAGACATTGCCTTCGAGCGGGTACTTGATGTAGGAGGCGGAGGAGGGCGCTAATGGAAGCAGGAGCAACAGGAGACCGATGATCGGAGACCACATGGCAGCCATGGTGGGGGAAGAGGGCAAAACGCTGGCTTGAGCTCTAGAGTTCTGCTTCTCTGCTGAAACTCTCTGTTTCTTTGGATGGTGCGAACAAAGTGGTGTGGTATTTATAGCCGTTGGCTTCGGAGCCTAGTTCACTCCACTGCTTTGTGTGCCTTAGTTCATTTTTTTCTTAAGCTCTTTTTGTGGGTCGAGTGTTGATTTTTTTCTCAAGCGATGGGTACTCGGGCTTAGCAATTTAGGTTGGCCACAGGTACATATGCATAATTATCTTTTCTAAAATATTTTTCCCTGCCTTTCATAATGAAAAACTAGCATTCTTGTTTCCTGACTACTAAATCCTTGTTTGGAGCAAGGGAATTTTCCCAAATTCCGGCAGGAATAGAACAAAATTGTGTCAAATTAATGTGAATTTCATGTACAAGGCTCAGTGATATTAAGGCCAACGAGAAGATTCATAGAAAAAAAACATTATTTTCGTTTACATAATCATATCACTCAAGTGAATACAATGGTTGGCTAGCCGGAGCGCAACCGGTGGTGATATACTTATACTAGCCCTCTATTTTTATGAATTCACACGAATAAGTGACCAATAAATAGTGATGTTGTGCATGACACTCTATAGAAGATTAGTGATCAAAGTGGTGTGGTATATCTATATCCGTTGGCTTTGGAGCTTAGTTCCCTCCACTGCTTTGTGTAGCTTAGTTTTTTTAGAGCTTTTTTCTGTGGTTTCAGTGTTGATTTTCTTCCAAGTGATGGGTATTCGGGCTTAGAAATTTAGGTGGGCCACAGGTACATATGCATAATTATCTTTTCTAAAATCATAATGAACAAATGACCTTCGTGTTTCCTGACTACTAAACCCTTGTTTGGAGTGAGTCCGAAAAATTCCTTGTTGGAGCAAGGGACTTTTCTCAAATTCCAGGAGGAATAGAACAAACTTCTTTCAAACTAATGTGAATTTCATGTGTTCCAAATGAGGCCCAGTGAAATTAAGGCTGAGTTTTCATTTACATAATTGTGTCACTCAAGTGAATATGATGGTTCTCTGGAGCACAAGGGTTGTGATATAATTATACCATCAATTCATTTTTTAGAATTTACACAAATGAGTTACCTGTAAATAGTGATTCTGTGCATGACACTCGGAACTCACAAGATCAGTAATAGGTATACTTAGCTTTCTATTAATCTCAAAGTAATTATAGGCTAAATGACTTAAGCATTTCCCACAAGATACTGTATTGAAGACAAATTTCAGATAAATGATGGCATGCCAAACGATACACATCTGGTAAACTAATGAGGCATCACATGTTTTTCAGCTATTCTTTTTTACTTCAGAAATTAGAAAAAAAAAACTTAATCTGATCTACTTAGCTGTACATGATACACACATATGCAATGTAACTTCCAGGTTGTGCATGTAGGCATATATTTACGGCACAAAGTTCTTAAATTGTACAGAAATTCCATAGTTGTTTAAACTTATACACTGAAGTGTTCATGAAGTATAGATGAAAATAGTGGTTTATTTCTAGTAAGATAACCGCAAAACAGAATCATATTTCCCAGAATGTTCACAATTATGTCTCCGTCAATTCTGAAGCACATTTCCTCAATTGTGCTCACACAATAGGATAAGCAGTTACATTGCAAAATATGTACCAATAGTATTATGGATACAGCACAAATATATAAGGAAACTAAGGAGGGTGGTTTCAATCTCCGCTCCATCAAGCAACAATTATTTGGAAATTAGAAAGATAAGGAAGCATGCATCATGAAACGACTTGGCGAGTTCTAAATGACTTAAACATTTCCCACAAGATACTCTGTAGAAGATACATTTCAAATAAATGATGACATGACAAATGTTACATGTCCAGTAAACTAACGACCAGTGGCAGAGCAACATATCGTTTATGTTGTCAAGTGACATCACATAAATTTGGTTAGTACCATGATGCAAGCGATACACCAATTTTGACTCTACAAGTAGTAGAAATTGACCTCACTGGCCTCATTATTAACCCAGTTTGGGATTTTGCATTACTCACTGCTAATCTTAGCGCCACCGCTGCTAACAAGGTATCACATTTTTCAGCTCAATTTTTTTACATCAGAGATAAGAAAAAACTAAACTTATTTTGATCTACTTAGATGTATATGCCACACATATATGAAATGTAACTTCCAAGATATACATATAGGCACATATATTTACTGCAAAAAATCATTAATTATGTGAACATATATATATTAAAGCGTGCATGAACTATATATTAAAACAATGGTTTATTTCTAGTAAGATAACCACAGAAGAGAAAATAAACATTGCTAGAATGTTCTCATTTCTGTATCAGTCATTTTTGAAGCACACTTTCCTCGATTATGATCACAAGAAATGGATAAACAATATTACATTGCAAAATATGTCTGATCGCTCATTGTGGAAAGCGCGGAAATAGATAAGGAAATTAAGGAAGACGGTTTTGATCTCCACTCCATCAAGCAACAATTATTTGGAAACTAGAAAGATAAGGAAGCATGCACCATACCATGAAAAGGACAATATGATACATGAACTGACAACTGAAACTATTGCTACTAATGTACTATCACAACTGGCAAGGCTATTTACAGTACACAACACAACAGAACGATTATTCCAGTGTTCAGTTCAATACAGAAGTTTGGTTTCCCTATACGTGTGGTGTGGAAATTGAAGTAAGATGACTAAAAGGTTTTTGAACTTATTAAGTATCATGAGATAGATTAGTAAACTGTTGTAAATCATAATCTCACATCATCCTTGCTATGCTCTCTCAATGTTTAAACTATAAATCAACAAAAAAAAGGCAGTATGACTTTTTATCATAGATTTTTTGATTCATCGGTGCAATTTTTTGCATGTGACTATAACACAACGCGTGCTATGATTTGAATATAAAGTGAGGCATCAAAGGTCAAAGTTGAAGCTCAGCATGCCAAAGTATTATTTATTTAGGTTTGATCTGAAAAATCTATACCTAATCAGTTGCGGACTGCCATGTGCTCATAAAACATTACTATTGTGCATCATAAGTCAGCAATCAGGATTTCTTTTTGCAAGTTTCAGACTAGAGATGGAACACTCATGTTGAAAAGAATGCAAGTTCAGTTTACTACTCACAGTTCATATTACAGTCATACTGCGTGAATGGCAGCTCATCAGGAAATATATAGTCACAGAAGGCGTACTCACAATGTTACCTGCCTGGTCCAGTGGAGGATTTGGTTCCAACCCAATGTAAAACATACAATTGTTCAAAAAAATCGGAAGCATGCAAACATCGAATATATTGCATATACAAAAACTAGAGCTTCAACTAAACGTCATGCTAGAGTAAGGAATCCATCTTGCTATCAACAGGAGAATCAAACATTTTAGTGAACTTACTATTTGTCTCTGCTACATGCTCATCCATATCTGCATTCACCCCTCATTTGCCCAGGCATGTTAAAGCAGTACAGACTTTATTTGGATGGCAATAGCTGGCATTCATTTAGATTGTTATAGTAGACTTTATTTGTTGTGCAATAAATAGTATTGTAATCACCTTGAATAATTCGTTATATTTAGAAAGATTCTCTCTGTTTCAGTCATTTTTTATTTTATCAGTTATAATCACATTGAAGGGATATATAGTATTACGTTGCAAAATAAATATGTAGTGATGAACTGATAAAAGATCGTTCCAAGATGCACCTCCAAGAAGCAAATATTGTAAAACAAAAACATAAGGAGGGAGCATCTTGCTATTAAAACGAGAATAGTCTAAGCTAGCTACAGCTAGTTATGTCCTACAGAAACTCATTAGGTAATTATGTTACACTCGGGTACAACAAAATGTATACAATGTTAAGTACATGTCATCAGCTGGTACATAGTGTCACATTGTAGTTGAGATGCAGCATTTCTGTTCTGTGTCAATGTTTAGATATCAAGCAATAGCTAAACCACAGTAGAGAGTAATCACTGCAAATTTCATCAAGTATCTTGTTATTTTGCACCTTTTTAATCAGTAGAATCTTGTAAGGGGTTGTGTGATGATAACGCAACTCACCTTTGATGTGAGAATTTAAGGCGAGGCAGCAATGTGGGTCAGAACCAGTGCACCTGGCCTCAGGGTCGTTCTCCCAGCAAACTTGGATGTTCACTAGTTTCATGTTTTTGTGCTGTAATGTACTACCTCGTCCAGTAATATAAGATATTATTACAGTATAGGTTGTAATAACATATTATATCGCGGGACAGAGAGAGTACCTCCAAGGAGAGCTGTACCCCTAACTCTATATTTTCACTAAAATTAAATGCAAAGGTCCTTTGTATCTTTTGAAAAGAAATTATCATCCAGAACCTTAAGGTCAGCATGTGTAAATGCTCAGGTTTGATCTGAACATCCCATACCCAGTTAGTTGCAGTCTGGTGTGTACATATAACATTACTATAGCACATCAGTCCACAATAAGAATTTTATTTAACTTGTCCATTACCTGCATATTCCAGGGCAGCATTCACTTTTGCAATCGTTTAAAACATAGAAGAATCACATATTTGCAGTTAATTTTTTTAGAGCTTCAAGTAAGACATGTAAAATATAGACTCCATTTCATTATGAACAGGAGGAGCATACACATTAGTAATTTCCTATCCACCTAAACTGGATACTAATCCTTCTCTCTTTTCTGCCTTATTTCCCCAAGGCCCATGTTCATACACTACATACTTTATTCAGATGGAAAGAGCTGGCATTCTTCAGTGCTTGTTTAATGATTCAATCTGAAAAATGGTCAAGGAAAGGAATACATAGTAGACTTAGTGCTTCTATTGCATGATCCACGGATCCAGCCAAGCTGCCCTCTCTCATTGTCATAAATTATTATCTGATCCTGCATTGTGATGTCTACAGAACAGAAGAAGAATTGCGATTATTACAAGAAGATGCACGTATCCTAATTAGAGAAACCATACTATATGTAAGAATGTTGTACCTCCCATCACATTGAAATTCAGTTTAGCCGCTGAACCATCAAGGATGCCCAAGCACACATTCCCATTTTTCTGCACAAAAGAGTGAGGATATTTTAGCCTTCACTTCTTCAGTAAAATGTTTATTAAAAAATTACTGTGAGTTGGGTTATCAAATGTTTACGGTGACAATGAGGTAGTTCTTAGGAGGGATCTCCATGACAGAATTCTTCGCAAAGCTCAAGAACAGTGATTTGAAATCCTTCTCGACATCAGACACAGATTTGAACACATTCTGCCCTTTCCAGCAAAGCGGCAGACTGGGGTCTGACACTTGTTTAAGTGACTTGCTGAGACCAGCTTTTAGCTGCAAGACAAGCATCTGATTAATTTACTGCTTCTTTCTTCAAATTCATGGAATTTAGAATGAATTGCAGTTGAAATCTACCGCAGAAACAGTCGCTTGGTATGGCTGGGCAGTAAAGTAGGTATAGGTGCTGCCGCTGTCAAATACCACCTCCATTGGCTTAACGCCTAGCGAACGTCGATCAAAGTACAGTGTTCCTGAACCCGGTGAGTAGTAATTCCTGAAATAAAAATGTCTTATTATGTGTGAAAGCAAAAAAGAAAAATCTTACTGGAACCTCTATATTATTTACATAATATATGGAATCCAAGTATGTAAATCCTAAATAATGGGCACTCAATTTATGTGGTAAGCAGAGTCTGAGTTAACATGTTTTAACAAACAAAAAATATTTATCCTTTGTCCTAAGTACCTCAATTGATTGGAATTAAGTATATAATTCACTGCTTGATCATAGTCTTGGAACTTTCAACAGAGTAGCAAAAAAATTGAGGCAAAAATGTTTACCCTCATGTAACTGAAAAGAACAAAAGCATATTCTACTCGACATGTTGTTTTTAGAACCACAGTGATTCATTTAAGTTCTCTCATGTCCCTGGTGATCAAGAACTCAACTAAAAACCACTGTAGCCCAACTCTTATACTCGGGGAAAATACAAGATTTGCATTTGACAACAAATCTACAGAAGTTCTCTTATTCAATTTTTTTAAGAATAATGTAATTCTTACCCAGATGTGCTGCGAACCATGGGCGCCCAAGTTGCACGCGAAGTGGGTACGACATCGTCCCCGAAGAAGAGGAACCCTCCTCCGTTCGTGCTGAGGCAATGACCAATTACATTCTTTGCGATCCCTTGCTGCTTCAGCTGCGAGAGCAGGCTAACTGATCCCTTCCCAAGCCCAAGCAAGCCGTCTGTCGCCACCTGCGCCGCGCCATTCTTCCCCACTTGCTGGTCATACCCACAGCTGCGCAAAAAAAGAAGCAATTAAACATCAAGAACTGAATCCAATCACCACCACTAAGCCAATGCATCACAAATTGGCATTATATGAATTACCCAAAGGCGAGGCTTGCACGGATGCTGGATGAGTTCCTCAGGGACAGCGTGAAGTTGTCGGCGACGAGCACGCCAAGCGAAGTTGCGCTGTCCGTGTACTTGATCTGGTAATCGCATTGCTGCGGTACAGCGCATTTCTTGGCAGGGCTCTCTGCGCCGTGCAGTGTAGTGCAGGCCGACGCTGCACAGGGAACAAGCTTGTTCTTCGTTGGCTTGTACAGTTGGTGTGGCACCTGCAACAACCATCAGCAAGAACATCAATCGCAAAACCTTGGGGGAAAGGAGAAAATCCAGGCCTGCATTTCTTACCGAATCAAGGACTAGAATTAGTGAGTGTACCTTGTTGCAGCTTTGGCAGGGAGCATCGCACTGCAGCCAGGTGAGGTCGCTGCCGGTGTCGACGTCGAGGAAGTAGGGCTTCGCCGGGTCCCCAATGTTCATGGTGACATAGTAATGGCTGCACAGAGACAGCAAACAGATTTGTCAGACACAGAATCAGCATCGAACAAACAAACCCGTGGAAGAACTGAAGAAAAACAAGAAGCAGAGGACGCAAAACTGAAAACTGGAAAGCATTTTGTGGAGCGCGCGCGTGAAGTCAAAAGTGTTTTCGGACTTTGTGACGGCGCCTTGGTCAGGCTAAGAGCAACGCCCGCGGAGGCACGGAGACGACAATGGACGACTGGCAGTCGCAAGAAACCAACCAACCAAAGCTTTGGAGTACTGTATTTGTTTGTTACTGATGAAAAAGCTGATCCGATTTTCCGAACTACGCGCAAAGAACCCGAGGAAATCCTAAGAAGCAAACCAATCTGACGAGGGGGAGTGGGGGAGGAGAGCGCGTACCCGGTGGGATAGACATCGCCCTGGAGCTGGAACACGGCGGAGGAGGACGACGGGGGCTTCGCCGGCGTCGCGGCGCGCGCTGGACCGGGCGCGAGCGGGAGCAGGAGGAGGAGCACGAGGCAGGTGGCCGCGGCCCACCTGGCGGGCGCCATGGCGCGCGGGAGGAAGGTGGCGGCGCACGGATCGCTGGATGGTTGGTGGACCAGTGTGAACAGCTGTCACGCTACTTTGTTTTGGTTGGAAGAGGAAACCCGGACGCGCCGAGGACTCGACGCATGGTATTTATAGCGGGGGAACGGAGCACGCGCTTGTTGGAACCTTCTGCCCGCTTTCTCCTTTTTCTCTCCTTTTGTTTTGAATTTTTGAGATTATTACGAGAGATTCAATACTCTCTCACTTTTTTTTACCTCGTGTTCTTTATTTAGTCT
>NW_025901468.1:0-115343 GCF_022539505.1 Lolium rigidum
TTTATCACAAACAGTTTCAACGGTTTTAGCAATTTCAGCAGTTTCAGGCAGTTTTGCACACTTTGCACTAGGAGTAGAAACATTGCCAACACCAATTGTTTTACCATTGATAGTAGGAGTTTTAGCAACATGTGAAGCATTAACATTACTAGTGGTGGTAATAGTCCAAACTTTAGCTACATTATTCTCTTTAGCAAGTTTTTCGTTTTCTTCTCTTTCCCACCTAGCATGCAATTCAGCCATCAATCTATTACTATCATTAATTCGAACTTGGATGGCATTTACTGTAGTAACAATTTTATTATCTTTATCTTCATTAGGCATAACTTTCAATTTTAAAAGGTCAACATCAAAGGCAAGACTATCAACCTTAGAAGCAAGAACATCAATTTTACCAAGCTTTTTCTCAACAGATTTGTTAAAAACTGTTTGTGTACTAATAAATTCTTTAAGCATGCCTTCAAGACCAGGGGGTACACTCCTATTATTGTTGTAAGAATTTCCATAAGAATTACCATAACCATTACCATTATTAGAAGGATATGGCCTATAGTTATTACCAGAATTATTCCTATAAGCATTGTTGTTGAAATTATTATTTTTAATGAAGTTCACATCAACATGTTCTTCTTGGGCAACCAATGAAGCTAAAGGAACATTATTAGGATCAACATTAGATCTACCATTCACAAGCATAGACATAATAGCATCAATCTTATCACTCAAGGAGGAGGTTTCTTCAACAGAATTTACCTTCTTACCTTGTGGAGCTCTTTCCGTGTGCCATTCAGAGTAATTGATCATCATATTATCAAGAAGCTTTGTTGCCGCCCCCAAGGTAATGGACATAAAGGTACCTCCAGCAGCTGAATCCAATAGGTTCCGCGAAGAAAAATTTAGTCCTGCATAGAAGGTTTGGATGATCATCCAAGTAGTTAGTCCATGGGTAGGGCAATTCTTCATCAAAGATTTCATTCTCTCCCATGCTTGAGCAACATGTTCATTATCTAATTGCTTGAAATCCATTATGCTACTTCTCAAAGATATAATTTTAGCGGGAGGATAATATCTACCAATGAAAGCATCCTTACATTTAGTCCTTGAATCAATACTATTCTTAGGCAAAGATAGCAACCAATCTTTAGCTCTTCCTCTTAAGGAGAAAGGAAATAATTTTAATTTTATAATGTCACCATCTACATCCTTATACTTTTGCATTTCACAAAGTTCAACAAAATTATTAAGATGGACAGCAGCATCATCAGAACTAACACCAGAAAATTGCTCTCTCATAACAAGATTTAGTAAAGCAGGTTTAATTTCAAAAAATTCTGATGTAGTAGCAGGTGGAGCAATAGGTGTGCATAGGAAATCATTATTGTTTGTGCTAGTGAAGTCACACAACTTAGTATTCTCAGGGGTATTATTTTAGCAGTAGTAAATAAAGCAAACTAAATAAAGTAAAGTAAATGCAAGTAACTAATTTTTTTGTGTTTTTAATATAGAGATCGCAAACAAGACAATAAATAAAGTAAAGCTAGCAACTAATTTTTTTTGTATTTTTGATATAGAGAGCAAACAAAGCAGTAAATAAAATAAAGTAAAGCAAGACAAAAACAAAGTAAAGAGATTGGATGTGGGAGACTCCCCTTGCAGCGTGTCTTGATCTCCCTGGCAACGGCGCCAGAAAAAGTTGCTTGATGGCGTGCAAGACACACGTCCGTTGGGACCCCCAAGAGGAAGGTGTGATGCGTACAGCAGCAAGTTTTCCCTCAGTAAGAAACCAAGGTTATCGAACCAGTAGGAGTCAAGGAACACATGAAGGTTGTTGGTGGCGGAGTGTAGTGCGGCGCAACACCAGGGATTCCGGCGCCAACGTGGAACCCGCACAACACAATCAAAGTACTTTACCCCAACGTAACGATGAGGTTGTCAATCTCACCGTCTTGCTCGTAAACAAAGGATTAAATGTATAGTGTGGAAGATGATGTTTGTTTGCGAAGAACAAGTAAAGAACAAGTATTGCAGTAGATTGTATTTCAGATGTAAAAGAATGGACCGGGGTCCACAGTTCACTAGTGGTGTCTCTCCCATAAGATAAATAGCATGTTGGGTGAACAAATTACAGTTGGGCAATTGACAAATAGAGAGAGCATAACAATGCACATACATATCACGATGACTACTATGAGATTTCATCAGGGCATTACGACAAAGTACATAGACCGCTATCCAGCATGCATCTATGCCTAAAAAGTCCACCTTCAGGTTATCATCCGAACCCCTTCCAGTATTAAGTTGAAAACAACGGACAATTTTATTAAGTATGGTGCGTAATGTAATCAACACAAATATCCTTAGACAAAGCATTGATGTTTTATCCCTAGTGGCAACAACACATCCACAACCTTAGAACTTTCTGTCACTGTCCCAGATTCAATTGAGGCATGAACCCACTATCGAGCATAAATACTCCCTCTTGCAGTGATACGTCTCCAACGTATCTATAATTTCTTATGTTCCATGCTACTTTTATGATGATACACATATGTTTTATACACACTTTACATTATTTATATGCATTTTCCGGAACTAACCTATTAACAAGATGCCGAAGTGCCAGTTCCTGTTTTCTGCTGTTTTTGGTTTCAGAAATCTTACACAGGAAATATTCTCGGAATTGGACGAAATCAAGGCCCACGATCTTACATTTCCACGAAGCTTCCAGAACACCGAAGAGGGACCAGAGGGGAGGCCCAGGGCCCCCACACGCCATGGCGGCGCGGCCAGAGGGGGTGGGCGCGCCCCCTTACTGTGTGGGCCCCCCAGAACCCTTCTGACTCCGTTTCTTCGCCTATATAAGTCGTCGTGACCTAAAACCTCGACACCGATAAGCCACGATACGAGAAAAGTTCCAGAGCCACCGCCATCGCGAAGCCAAGATTTGGGGGACAGAAGTCTCTGTTCCGGCACGCCGCCGGGACGGGGAAGTGCCCCCGGAAGGCATCTCCATCGACACCACCGCCATCTTCATCGCCGCTGCTGTCTCCTATGACGAGGAGGGAGTAGTTCTTCCTCGAGGCTAAGGGTTGTACCGTAGCTATGTGGTTCATCTCTCTCTCCCATGTGATCTTTATGTGATCATGAGCTTTGTGATCTAGTTGAATATCATCTATGTGCTACTCTAGTAATGTTATTAATGTAGTCTATTCCTCCTCCATGATGTAATGTTGACAGTGTGTGCATCATGTAGTACTTGGTATAAGCTATGATTGTGATCTCTTGTAGATTATGAAGTTAAATATTACTATGATAGTATTGATGCGATCTATTCCCCCTTTCATAGCCTGACGGTGACAGTGTGCATGCTATGTTAGTACTCGGTATAATTGCAATGGTCTATTATGCACTCTAAGGTTACTTAAATATGAACACCGAATGTTGTGGATCTTGTTAACTCTGGCTTGAGGGAGCTCTTGTAGCTCTACACAATGAATGGTGTTTGTCATCCAACAAGAGAGTGTAGAGAAAGTAGTATTTGTTTATTCAATTATGTGATCAATGTTGAGAGTGTCCACTAGTGAAAGTATGATCCCTAGGCCTTGTTTCCAAGCACTGAAACTCCGTTTATTTACTGTTCTGTTGCATGTTTACTCGCTGCCATCTTTATTTCAGATTGCTATTACCACTCATATTCATCCATATCACTTGCATCTCACTATCTCTTCGCCGAACTAGTGGACATATACATCTGACAAATGTATTAGGTGTGTTGGGGACACAAGAGACTTCTTGTATCGTGATTGCAGGGTTGCTTGAGAGGGATATCTTTGTCCTCTACCTCCCTGAGTTCGATAAACCTTGGGTGATTCACTTAAGGGAAACTTGCTGATGTTCTACAAACCTCTGCTCTTGGAGGCCCAACACTGTCTACAGGAATAGAAGCGTGCATAGACATCAAGCTATTTTCTGGCGCCATTGCCGGGGAGGTAAGGTAAAATGTATTCACATCCTTCGACTACTAAGCTATTTCCTAGCATTGTTACCGGTGTGTGAGTGCTCGAAGCTATTTCCTTTAGATCCTGCAATTGCATCTTTTTGTTTCTTGTTTACAATAGTTAGGCTTAATGGAAAACAACAAAAAAGTTAGAGATCTTTATAGTATCTATCTTGAGTTAGGACATGAGGTGTTTGAAGAGAAAATTAAAAAACCAATGGAACTTTATATGCATGATAATGCCAATGTTATTAGTATGAATGCTTTGAACACCATTGTTGCTAATGCTATGGAAGAATTTAAGCTTGAAGAAGCTGGTTTTGATGAGTATGATATTTTTAGTCCCCCAAGTTTTGAGGAGAAAATTTTCTTTGATGATACTTTGCCTCCCATTTATGATGATTATAATGATAGTGGTATTTTGGTGCCACCTACTATGGAGGATAAAGTTTATTATGGTTATACCATGCCTGCAATTTATGATGATTACAATGATGGTTGTGATAGTTTTACTCCCACTATTACTAATAAAATTGATTATGCTTATGTGGAGAGTAATGATACTTTTATGCATGTGAATAAGAATGATTTATGTGATAGTTATATTGTTTAGTTTGTTCATGATGCCACTGAAAGTTATTATGAGAGAGGGAAACATGGTTATATGCATCTTAATAATATTAAGTTTCCCCTCTTTATGTTGAGAATCTTGAAATTGTGCTTGTGTTGCCTTTCTATGCTTGTTGCTTTGTGCTTACATGACTTGTTTATTTACAAGATTCCTTTTCATAGGAAGTGGGTTAGGCTTAAATTTGTTTCATACTTGCTTTTTGATGCCCTCTTTGCTCCAACTCTCATCCTTATGTGAGCATCATTGAAATTGCTGAGCCCATCTTAATGGCTATAAAGAAAGCACTTCTTGGGAGATAACCCATGTTTTTATTTTGCTAATGTTTTTTTGTGTCTTGGAAGTTGTTACTACTGTAGCAACCTCTCATTATCTTTATTTTATTGCATTGTTGTGTCAAGTAAAGTCTTTGATAGTAAGGTTGATACTAGATTTGGATTACTGCGCATAAACAGATTTCTTGCTGTCACGAATTTGAGTAGGATTCTCTGTAGGTAACTCAGAAAAATCTGCAAATTTACGTGTGTGATCCTCAGATATGTACGCAACTTTCATTCAGTTTGAGAATTTTCATATGAGCAAGTTAAGTGCCCCTGAAAAATTCGTCTTTATGGATTGTTCTGTTTTGACAGATTCTGCCTTTTATTTCGCATTACCTCTTTTGCTATGTTGAATGGATTTCTTTGTTCCATTAACTTTCAGTAGCTTTGTGCAATGTCCAGAAGTGTTAAGAATGATTATGTCACCTCTGAATATGTGAATTTTTGATTATGCGCTAACCCTCTAATGAGTTTGTTTTGAGTTTGGTGTGGAGGAAGTTTTCAAGGGTCAAGAGAGGAGGATGATACAATATGATCAAGAAGAGTGAAAAGTCTAAGCTTGGGGATGCCCCCGTGGTTCATCCCTGCATATTTCAAGAAGACTCAAGCATCTAAGCTTGGGGATGCCCAAGACATCCCCTTCTTCATCGATAACTTATCAGGTCACCTCTAGTGAAACTATATTTTTATTCCGTCACATCTTATGTGCTTTACTTGGAGCGTCTGTATGCTTTTATTTTCGTTTTTGTTTGAATAAAATCGGATCCTATCATTCTTTGTTTGGGAGAGAGACACGCTCCGCTGTTTCGTATGAACACATATGTTCTTAGCTTTATTCTTAATGTTCATTGCGATGGTTGAACTGCTTCGTTCATTGTTATATGGTTGGAAACAGAAAATGCTGCATGTGGTAATTGGTATAATTTCTTGAATAATTTGATACTTGGAAATTGTTGTGCTCATATAGATCATGTTTAAGCTCTTGCATCATGTACTTTGCACCTATTAATGAAGAACTACATAGAGCTTGTTAAAATTTGGTTTGCATGATTGGTTTCTCTAGAGTCTAGATATTTTGTGGTTAAGGTGTTTGAACAACAAGGAGACAATGTAAAGTCTTATAATACTTACAATATGTTCATATGTGAGCTTTGCTGCACCGTTTTATACTTGAGTTTGCTTCAAACAACTTTGCTAGCCTAGCCTTGTATTGAGAGGAATTCTTCTCGTGCATCTAAATCCTCGAGCCAAAAACTATGCCATTTGTGTCCACCATACCTACCTACTACATGGTATTTCTCTGCCATTCCAAAGTTCATTACTTGAGTGCTAACTTTAAAATTCTATCCTTTGTCTTTGCAATATATAGCTCATGGGAAAATAGCCTTAAAAACTATTGTGGTGAAGAATATGTACTTATGTGTTTTATTTCTTAATAAGTTGCTTGTTGAGCGGTAACCATGTTTCTGGGGACGCCATCAACTTTTACACCTTTGTTGAATATCATGTGAGTTACTATGCATGTTCGTCTTGTCTGAAGTAAGGGCGATTTTCATGATCAAATGGTTTGAGTATGCATATTGTTAGAGAAGAACATTGGGCCGCTAACTAAAGCCATGATTCATGGTGGAAGTTTTAGTTTGGATAATTAATCCTCAATCTCTTATGATAATTTTAACTGTTGTTGAATGCTTATGCATTAAAGAGGAGTCCATTATATGTTGTCTATGTTGTCTATGTTGTCCCGGTATGGATGTCTAAGTTGAGAATAATCAAAAGCGAGAAATCCAATGCGATTTTTCTCCTTAGACCTTTGTACAGACGGCATAGAGGTACCCCTTTGTGACATTTGGTTGAAACATATGCTATGCAATGATAATCCATGTTAATCCAAGCTAATTAGGACAAGGTGCGAGCACTATTGGTATACTATGCATGAGGCTTGCAACTTATAGGATATCTTATACATAACACATATGATTGATTACTACCGTTGACAAAATTGTTTCTATGTTTTCAAAATGAAAAGCTCTAGCACAAAAATATTAATCCATGCTTCCCTCTGCGAAGGGCCAATCTTTTACTTTATTGTTGAGTCAGTTTGCCTACTTCTTTCTATCTTAGAAGCAAACACTTGTATCAACTGTGTGCATTGATTCTTACATGTTAACCTATTTCACTTGTTATATTACTTCGTGTTGACTATTATCCATGAGATTGGATGTAGGAGACTCCCCTTGCAGCGTGTCTTGATCTCCCCAGCAACGGCGCCAGAAAAAATGCTTGATGGCGTGTAAGACACACGTCCGTTGGGAACCCCAAGAGGAAGGTGTGATGCGTACAGCAGCAAGTTTTCCCTCGGTAAGAAACCAAGGTTATCGAACCGGTAGGGAGTCAAGGAACACGTGAAGGTTGTTGGTGGCGGAGTGTAGTGCGGCGCAACACCGGGGATTCCGGCGCCAACGTGGAACCTGCACAACACAATCAAAGTACTTTGCCTCAACGTAACGAGTGAGGTTGTCAATCTCACCGGCTTGCTGTAAACAAAGGATTAGATGTATAGTGTGGATGATGATGTTTGTTTGCGAAGAACAGTAAAGAACAATTGCAGTAGATTATATTTCAGATGTAAAGAATGGACCGGGGTCCACAGTTCACTAGTGGTGTCTCTCCCATAAGATAAATAGCATGTTGGGTGAACAAATTACAGTTGGGCAATTGACAAATAAAGAAGGCATAACAATGCACATACATATATCATGATGAGTACTATGAGATTTAATCGGGGCATTACGACAAAGTACATAGACCGCTATCCAAGCATGCATCTATGCCTAAAAAGTCCACTTTCAGGTTATCATCCGAAACCCTTCCGATATTAAGTTGCAAACAACAGACAATTCCATTAAGTATGGTGCGTAATGTAATCAACACAAATATCCTTAGACAAAGCATCGATGTTTTATCCCTAGTGGCAACAAGCACATCCACAACCTTAGAACTTTCTCATCACTTGTCCCGCATTCAATGGAGGCATGAACCCACTATCGAGCATAAATACTCCCTCTTGGAGTCACAAGTATCAACTTGGCCGAGCCTCTACTAGCAACGGAGAGCATGCAAGAACATAAACAACATATATGATAGATTGATAATCAACTTGACATAGTATTCAATATTCATCGGATCCCAACAAACACAACATGTAGCATTACAAATAGATGATCTTGATCATGATAGGCAGCTCACAAGATCTAACATGATAGCACAATGAGGAGAAGACAACCATCTAGCTACTGCTATGGACCCATAGTCCAGGGGTGAACTACTCACACATCGATCCGGAGACGATCATGGCGATGAAGAGACCTCCGGGAGATGATTCCCCTCTCCGGCAGGGTGCCGGAGGCGATCTCCTGAATCCCCCGAGATGGGATTGGCGGCGGCGTCTCTGGAAGGTTTTCCGTATCGTGGCTCTCGGTACTGGGGGTTTCGCGATGAAGGGTTTAAGTAGGCGGAAGGGTAGGTTTAGGGGCGGCACGAGGACCCCACACAACAGGGCGGCGCGGCCCTGGTGTGGCGGCGCCTCGTCGCCCCACTTCGTTTCCCTTTCGGTCTTCTGGAAGCTTCGTGGAAAAATAAGACCCTGGGCGTTGATTTCGTCCAATTCCGAGAATATTTCCTTTGTAGGATTTCTGAAACCAAAAACAGCAGAAAACAACAACTGGCTCTTTGACATCTCGTCAATAGGTTAGTGCCGGAAAATGCATAAATATGACATATAATGTGTATAAAACATGTGAGTATCATCATAAAAGTAGCATGGAACATAAGAAATTATAGATACGTTTGAGACGTATCAATCTCCGGAGACACCTTGTCCCACGGTGTGAAGGTGACAGTGTGCGCACCGTGTGTGGCTCTTAGGCTCAATATTACAGAAATACTTATCATGAGTTATAATTTGTGTTGGATGTCTCTATTAAATTGTGGTGTTTGTTAGTACTATCTCTGGATGCTCAAAGTGACAGAGTGGGGTGTCCCTAGGTTTGGAATGCGAACTTTAAGGTGTGCTTTTGCAGCCCTACATGGTGAATTGGTGTTCGTTATCCAACCGGATAGTGGTTCAGAGTATCATAGTGAAGAGAATATATTTATGTATTCAATTATGATATCATTGTTAAGAGTGCCCACTAGTGAAAGTAAGATCCCTAGGCCTTGTTTCTAAGCATTGAAACACCGTTTACAACCAGTTATGCTACATGTTTGCTTACTGCCATTTTTATTTCAGATTGCAATTATCACTTATAATCATCCATACTACTTGTATTTCACTATCTCTTCGCCGAACTAGTGCACCTATACACCTGAAAAGTGTATTGGGTGTGTTGGGACACAAGAGACTTGTTGTATCTTAATTGCAGGGTTGGTTGAGAGGGATATCTTTGACCTCTACCTCCCTAAGTTCGATAAACCTTGGGTGATTCACTTAAGGGAAACTTGCTGCTGTTCTACAAACCTCTGCACTTGGAGGCCCAACACTGTCTACACGAATATAATAGTGCGTAGACATCAGTAGTCATCGAAGAGGGTGTCGATGCCGAATACGATCTTGTCGACGCCGTCACGCCACACCGGGTTTGCCAAGCCCGGGGACACGTCCGGGATGAAGGCACGCATCGGTATTACCAGCAACGAGCATGCAGAGAGAACGAGACCAATACAAACTTATGCCATGTCAGAGAGACTAGACTAGCAGAGAAGGCCTCCAGAATGTTGCGAGTCGCATAGCGGCAAAGAGGGAGAGGTGCTAATGCAGTCTGCGGTTGTCGGAGTAGACGAGCAGGTGTATTTGAGGATGAGGCGATGACCCTGGCGGCAAAGTTGTATTGGACGTAGACGATGGTGTAGTCGGTGGAATCCGCGACAGCCTAGAGTGGTCGTGTAGGTTAGCTGTGGAGGTGTGGCGGCGGTACACGAAGTAGGCGAAGCAGAATCCAGCTAGGTGACGAAGACCTTGCACGGACATGGCGACCCGCGGCGATGGGGACGGCGAAGCAGACTGCGTGGAACGACAGTACGACCCAAGTGGGCAGCATAGTGGCAGGGCGCGCTAGTCGGTGCATCGGCTGGAGGTCACCAGCGACGTACATGCCTCGGAAGGCGCGCCAGATTATGGTAGTGTGGACCAAGGCGGCGGCACTGCGGCCCTAAGGGGCGACGCAACATCAACCCGTATCTCGATAGATGGTAGGTGGGTGCTCGTGGATGTGCTTGGTGGAGACGTGCAAGTGATCAGTTGATCAGACTGATGGCGGCGCGTGTGGACGACGCGTAGATCGAAGGCGATGAGGACGTTGTCCAGGGCAATGGCGGAGAAGATGATCCGAGGGGCACGGCCGTGTCAGCCTACGTAGGAAGGCGCAGCAGCCCGCCAAGGGCCGCAATAACCTGCCATTGAGACCGTGCCAGCCTGCCGAGGAAGGCGCGACGATGATGGAGGCAGGCACGCGGGCGCAGTGTAGATCGTCGACGCCGATGTCGGAGTAGAGGCGCATAATGACGGCGTGCGGTGGACGACTCAATCTTATCTATGATCTATAAACCAAAAAATAAACGCTGGTCGAATAGATTGGAAAAAAATGACTCGAGAGCAGTTGTCTTCTCAAGTGATGTCTTGACTATCGGAGTTTTTTTTTTGCGGGTAGACTATCGGAGTTGGACCACTGAATTTGGACATTTTCTCCACGCCCCATTGTAGCTTGCTTCCAACGATGGTCGACGATCTTGACATGGTTACCAAGAAATTTAGTTGGAGTTGGAAGAGGAGAGGAAGTTATCGTACCTGGGACGCTCGCCTTGCGCAGTTGCGAGATTTTCAGCAAGGCACCGGATCCAGCAAATGAACATTGGAAAAGAAAAGATGTTTTATATTCTCGGCATGATGATAGAAGACATAATTTTGGCTTTCATACCAATTACGTTTTGCAATGTTATCTTTAGTGACAATCACCTCTCGGCGAAGGTACCACGCAAACATCTTCATTTTTAGTGGGATTTTCATCCAAATTTTCAAATTATTATGGACCGGGATATCAGGATGGATTAATGCATTGTATATAGAAACCACTGACTAAAAAATCAGACCCTGCGATAACTGGACTGAGTGCACAAGTCATCTTATGATACTTGTCTAGGCTCAATGAGGCTTCGTCTGAGCGACATATTCGGTGGGATGTTTCTGACACCTTAGCGAGAATATCACTCTTATACCGCACAAATGTTTACAAAGCAGGATACTGCTTTCGGAGTGTCCCTCTTAGTCATTTATTCTTCCAGAATCTATTTTTCGATTCATCCTTAATGGAGAAAGATCCATATGATAAAGAGAACTTCATCGCCATAAGACCAAACCAAAAAATAAGAATCCCCAGGTTTTCAAGAAACCTGAGATAATGCATTTAAGCCAACGTATTTTCTCATATGAGAGATAGAATAGCGCCCAAAATACTTGAACGCCAGTTTATGGTGTGCACGTCGGGAAACACAGGTGCACGTAAGGTTGCAATTTGATGAAGACGGGATCACCTACTGCAAACGTTCTGGATGTATTATTTTTGTCAGCTTGAACATTCATGTATTGCTTGGTCTACGTAGCTAGTGAGATCTTCGAGCCACGCTGGCTGGCATTCGGAAATGACCTCGACAGTACCGAAAAGCTCATGCTGCTGACATGACAGAGCATGGATGGCTCTGTTCTCAGTCCCTATGCGATAGCATCGTTTATATTGTACGCGCAGAGTCAAAAGCGAGATAGAACAGTCACCATAAGTTTTAATCAGTCAAGAAGTAGTGTTATTTTCTTCAATAAAAATACACCACTATCATCACTAATAAGCAAAGAACAAATGCTCATGTTTAAATAGGTTCCTTCAATAATAAAAATACACCTGTTGCGCCCCGGCGGAAAGGCAAAAGCAGCAAGGAGCTCCAATGCATGGAGAGGTTTCTTCCATGGTATCAGTCACGAAACCTAATTACGGGCAAGTCGAACCAAACACGAGCCGTAATCAGGTTACAAAATCATGAACCAAACACGTTCTTATCATCCAGATGCACGGTGACCATCTACACTAACACCTTAATGCACCCTTCTTAGAATACAGATGCACGGTGACCATCTGCACTATCATCTTAATGCAAGTTGGATGTGCAACCACTAAACACTAAATGATTCATAGCCCAAATACAACTTTAGAAATGAAACAAATTATATATTGATAATAGTGAAGTTCCTGCTTTTTTAGAGAACCTTTTTTACATAACTATAATTCCAAGAACCGAAGGCCCGGCTGCATCGCTGGCCACCACAACAGATATAATCGGCAACAGTCTCAAGCTGCTGGCTTCCATAGGTGTTTTCGTACAAACTACACAAAGCAAAAATGAACACCTTTAAAAATAATCAACAGTGGAAAGACTTTGTATCACTTCAAGCTCAGCTCCTAAGTGCCCATATCAGGACTGGGAATCAGTAGTTTCGATTTGAACATGGAGCATTTCCCAGCTCACCAGCCTTCATGCCATGGAGAAGGTCTTCCGTTTTATTTGCACAATGCCCTACTTGATGTTTGATGAGAAAAACCATACATGAATCTGAAAAATAGTTTTGAAACTAAAACTGAAAAAGATACACGGGACTGCATGAAAATTCATTGCCTGAGCTGATGCATGTTTCATACCGTAGTGGCTGTTTAATTATTATGAGAACAACTGTAGCTGGGTAAATGCATCACCGAGTAAGATATTGTATGACACAGAAAAGCATTAAATTGACTCACAAGTTATTATGATAACGCAACTACTTCAAAGTGCGCATATCAGAAACTCCAAGCTCAGCAACTAAGTGCGCATATCGGGAACTGGGAATCAGTAGTTTCAATTTTAACATGGAGCATTTCCCAGCTCACCGATCTTCATGCCGTGGAGACGGGCTTCCGTTTTATTTGAACAGTCCCTTGCTTGATGTTTAATGAGAAAAACCATACATGAATCTGAAAATGGTTTTGAAACTAAAACTGAAAAAGATGCAGGGCTGCATGAAAATTCATTGCCTGAGCTGATGCATGTTTCATACCATAGTGGCTATTTAATTATTATGAGAGCAATTATAGCTGCGTAAATGCATTACCAAGCAGGATATTATTGTATGACACAGAAAAGCAGAGAATTGACTTACAGGTTATTATGATAATGCTACTACTTCAGAAAGAGGCACCATGACGTCCAAAAGAGAGAGGGCAGGGTGCAAAATTTCAGAGGAACCAAACTGAGATCTGATATTCCAATCACATGATCAGAAAGGCACATAATTGCAGTCAACTACTTGTATAGGAAAAGTAAGGAAATGGCATTATACATGTCAGGATACATTATATTTAGTTGGTTTCTGTGTAATTAGTCCTCTTTTTTGAAGGTATTTTCCTTCATATTTTGGTAGGACAAGCATCAGTAGCGACTTAATGTTTAAGCTAAAAATAGAAGAAGCGTCACATTCCTCAGGAGCAATGTAATTTGCCATGGCACAGTTGTATGAAGAAGGCGTACTCCCTGGAATCCCCAAAAATTAAGAACTCTCAGTCAAAACAGTAAAATAGAAGTAGGCATTGTCAGCAAATGGAATCCCTTTGGTATGGCAATAATCATTGGCGCCAATAAGCTGCTTGACGTACTTCCTAGCTTCATTTTCTGGTCGCCAATGAATTCATCAGTACTGTGCATTTTTGCACAAATATTCTTTCTCCATGACAATGAACACAGACAATTGCAAATCACATGTGGCACTTCTTTTAACACAACATGATGAGTTTCTCCATCGGATGAGAGTTAACTTTTCTAGTCTAGAAAAATGTTCTTTCCACCATTCAAACATGAACACAAACAGTTGCAGGGCATATGTGACTCTTTTTAACATAGCATAATGGCCAATTAAAAATAAAATAGAGAGGGGCAGAAATTACTGCCAGTACCAACAACAATCTCTCGTTGTTTATCTCCTTCTTGTGTTTACCCCAACCAGACCCGCTGGTAGATGCAAGGAGAAGGCACAACGATGTAAACCAAAAAAATCTGTTGAATAAAGAGCTCAAGGAAACAACCAAGCAAGAACAGCTACGACGCTGTGGTATGCATCACAGGGGGGCAGGGAATTATAAGGGAAGTTGTCACGTGCGGACTGCGGACATGGTGCTGTTCTCCAACGGAGAGGAGGCGGCGAATCCATGGCCAAGGCCGGGACGACTCATCTTCCTCACTCCTGCAGGTGAACGAGGCCGGCAAAACACATATTGAGGTGGTGTATCGTGCCGGCGCCAGCGACTCCACAGGCGCCGCCGCCCCTCCTCCGGGATCCGCTCCTGCAGCGCCTCCTCTCGTCCGCCACGGCGGCCGTCCCGTCCGGCCCTGTCTGCTCGCTGCTCAAATGCGCCGGCGAGCTCTCGAAAAACGACGAGCGACGGTGGCGCCTCCGGCAGGGGGATGCACGGGGAGGCCACCGGCGTCGGGGCATTCGCTCGCCTCCACCCTCGTCCAGCCTGGGAGTGCTCTCTCAGGCTTCACATGGGGCTAGAGCGGGGGAGAGAGGCCGTCCCTGGGAGAAGGAGAGGCGGGGATGGGGACGAGAGGAGGGGGGCGTGGACTGGGGACCGAGGATTGGGGAGAGCGATCTACCTTTTCACCAGCCCAGAAAGATGACGACCAAGACCAAACAAGCGGGCGTGGATGCCTCTCGCCCCCGGCCCCCGCACGTAGTTCGGCCCACGCGTCATCGACTCTGTCGGAAGCTTAACAAGTGAGGAAAGTTTTTACAGATCCAACGGTTGGAGTGAAAAGCAACGAGATGAAATGCCCCCTCCAGACGGAAAAGCCCCAGTTGAACCTGGGTTCACGTGAACCCAGGTTAAAAATGCATTTTCGAAATGTGAAAAAATTCTGAAATAAAAATATCGGGGTACGTATGCATGTTTCATGTGTGCGTACAAAGTTTTCGCGGAGAAACCACTTTTTTATTTCAAAATCTAAAAAAGAAAAAAATACGTCACATATATACTGCTATATAGCCCTGTAAAATTTCACTTTTTTGCCGAGGCAAAATAAAATGTTTTTTCAGAACGAAACTCATGTCCAGGGCACATGTTTGAGATCATCTTTGCAATCATTTTGTGTTTCGATTTTTGAAACATGTTTTGACATCACAAACCCACTTTTGAAAAGGGAAACGCTCGCTTTCCCCCGGGGGATCGCGCGCTCGCGTCCTCCGGGCTAGCAGCGCGCCACGCGTCCACGCGTATGGGCCCCACAAGACGGCCTTATCTCTTACCCTGGCGTTCTTCCCTGATGGGATTCCTCTTTTTCTTCCACTTCGTTGCGTCCGCTTCTCCTCCGTCAAAATAGTCCACCTCCACCTTCGGGAGCTCGCCCAGCCTCCCTGCTGAGACGGCCGTACTCCGCGCCGGAGCTCACCCGCATCCCCGTCAGGAGCTCGACCACCGCGCCGCTAGGAGCTCGCCCACCTCGACCCTGGGATCCCTGCAACCTACGAGGCGAAGCATCGTGGTGGCGCGGTGCGGTCGGTGCGCAGGACCGGCAACGGCGACCAGATCTCTGCCGCGCTCTTCACCTCCACGCAGAAGTGCTCCTTCCTTGGGTACACCAGCTCCCCGCGCACATCTCGTGGAGGCCATCGCCACTATGGGAACCATGGGAACACCTGCAGATGCGGGGCGGTGGGCTTGCAAGGGGGTGCCGGTTTGCAGCCAGCAATAGACTCCCTTGCTACCATGGGTGGCCGGCTCTGCTACCATAGGCGACCCGCTCTGCTACCAATCTAGCATGGGCGATGGGCTCTGCTACATAGAGCTGGTGACGTTGCTGCCGGCGGCCACCGGCGTTGCTACCTTGGGCCGACGGCCTTGCTACCATGGGCGGGAGGCGCTGCTACATACATGTGGTGGCGTTGCTGCCGGCGGCCACCGGCGTTGCTACCATGGGCGGGAGGCGCTGCTACATGGAGCTGGCGGTGTTGCTGCCGGCGGCCACCAGAGTTGCTACCATGTGCGGCGGCGGCCACCGGAGTTTCTACCATGCCACATCGTTGCTGCAAGCGCCATCATGCTGGTGCTGCATCAACGACGCTGCATCGGGTTCTTCGGCGACGGCCGACGGCGGAGCAACGCCGGCATGCATAGACTGGGGGAGGCAGAGCGCTGAGGACGGATGCACAGCGCGACGAGGGTTGCTGCACCGGCGACAACACGGTAGCTTCTCCGGTGACGCCACCATGGGGCTCTACTCTTTTTCGGCGTTTGCTGCTTGCCGGAGTTGGGATGCTCGAAAGCAGAGGTCTCGTCGGAGTTAGGGGCGGAGGTGCTGCTAGGGGGCGACGAGTTTGCTACCAAGGAGTTGACGTCGTCGGCAAGGCTGCCGGCGCGACCGGCTGTGCTGCCGATGCGGGCGGTGGCGCTGTCGGTGAGTATGCCGGTGTGCGCGGTGGTACTACCGGCGAGGCCGCGTGCGCAGCGGGAGTCCCAGGAGGCAGAGTACTATGGTTCGTGAGGTGTTTTTTCTGCTTTTTCTTTCCAGGCACGTGGGAGCGTTGACCCACCTATACGGTCAGATCAGTGCCCATCGGACGGCTAGCGACCCGGGGGATCGGGGGATTTGATCCCCCGGGGGACGCTCAGCACTGCCGGTTGGAGTGAAAAGCAACGAGATGAAATGCCCCCTCCAGACGGAAAAGCCCCAGTTAAACCTGGATGCACGTGAACCCAGGTTAAAAATGCATTTTCGAAATGTGAAAAAATTCTAAAATAAAAATATCGGGGTACGTATGCATGTTTTATGTGTGCGTACAAAGTTTTCGCGGAGAAACCACTTTTTTATTTCAAAATCTAAAAAATAAAAAATACGTCACATATATACTGCTATATAGCCCTGTAAAATTTCACTTTTTTGCCGAGGCAAAATAAAATATTTTTTCAGAACGAAACTCATGTCCAGGGCACATGTTTGAGATCATCTTTGCAATCATTTTGTGTTTCGATTTTTGAAACATGTTTTGACATCACAAACCCACTTTTGAAAAAGTGGGTTCACATACACCCAGGTTCACAAAAGCCGGTCTCCCCTCCAGACCCCTGGTTGGCCGAGTTGCCCAGGACTCTTTCTAGGAGTAATATAAGTGCAACAACTTGGTAAATGCTTTGTGTTGCCAACTATTTGCGATAGCATCGTTTATATTGTATATAAGTGCAACAACTTGGTCAATACTTTGTGCTGCCAATTAGTTGTAAGACGTTGGCGTGAAGGTGCACCAAGATTTTTTTATCCCTCATGATTATGAATTCCTTGTGTTGCAGCACCGTTCGAAAAATCGTTCGGGATACCGGTTTATCATGAATCGGATGGTAACCGATAAGATTTTTGTATATCAGCTAATTTATCATCGGCATCGATATTTCGGCTGATTTTAAGTTTGATAGCCGATATTTCGGCTGATTTTAAGTTTGATAGCCGATATTTCGCCCAATTTCAGTCTAGTGGCTGATATATCGCCAAATTTTAGTTTTTTTTAAAAAAATTTTGGTCTGGTAGTCGATTTTTTTATCCTATAATCTTGTAGAAGAGTGGAATTTTCTGTTTTTAGGTAATACTTCTGATTGCTTCAATATTATTTTCGCATAGCATATAATAGAAAATTTAGTGTCAAAAATTAGGATTTATAAAGAATAAACCGATAAATGATTGACCGATAAAATCAATTAATCGGCCAATTAGTCTCCATTTTGAGACCGGCCAATAAGTTAACGATTCTTTGATCGCAAGCACGCCTAGGCAGGAGATTAGTTGGAGTGGCAAAAGCATTTAAAAACTAATCAATAACTGTCTATACTTTAGATGGAATGACTTCTTTAATCTGCTACTCACCATCAAGTGCATACAAATGGATGAGATGGGCTGCTGAAGGGCTAAACCTTGTTTGCAAATACTGCACAGTTCTGTGACTGAATTAGCTGAACATCTTCATGACGGTGTCCTTGTAAATGTATCACACCTTGAGGCTGTCGTATCCTCAGACTTTTAGCTACCCAATCGATATCTGTGTTCCTCCAACTAGTCCATGCCGAGTATAGCATCAAACGAACCCAGATTTAGGATCTTGAGATCAATATGAAATTTGTTGCCATTAGCGGCGCACTGAACAACGGTGTTTAGAACCGTCTACTACATTGACTTTGCAAGGTTGAAGAAGAGGTCGTGCGCCTGTCAACAGAACTGCCTGATGCTTGTTGATGAAGGAAGCTGGGAATATATTATGAACAACGGTGTTGAGAACCGGCTACCACATTGACTTTGCAAGGTTGAAGAAGAGGTCGTGCTCCTGTCAACAGAACTGCCAGATGCTTGTTGATGAAGGAAGCTGGGCTGCCTAAATCGACAAGAATTAAAACCTCGGTATCTTCTACGAAAGCCTGCAACCGAATCACACCTCATTGGCAGAAGAACTAGTCATTGAGTGTATGGAAATGGAGAGATTCAATTGTTAACCAGGTGATGTTTATCTTTGCTCCAAGACAGACAAGTTCTTCGGTACTTTCTGATTATGGCAGCCTGATCAATCGCACGCCGCACGGATCGACTAGCACTATAGTTCAACAATCCATGAGCAACTAACGTGCCGACGAGGACGAGGTACACGCGCAAGCACATGCTTGTGCCTGTCCTAATTTGATTATTATTTAATTTACCCTAAACACTGATTTCTTGAACTGGCTGCTCGGGCCAGGGATATGGCTAAGAAAAATTAAGTCACGGCAGCCGAGGATTGAGATCCGACCGCTATCTCAGACTCGTGCTGCGCATAGTAAGGACCCGACACTACATACAAGCAGGGTGCCGTCGGCCTCGTCACCAGCGATTTCCGAGACGCGAGGCGGATACAGTTGTTAGAGTTCGTTTCTCCCGTATACATATGGTATGGAGTAATACTCTACCCGAATACGTATATAACCTTGTATGATACTCTCAGGGGTTTTTTCTCTGTCTCATATAACACGGATCAGTTCTTTAACGCAGTCTCTTGGAGGTGCTTATAGGGGTAGGATGTGCGTGTGTGCGTTCATAGGGGTGAGTGTGTGCGCGTATGTATGAGCGTCTTTGATTGTACTGTGTTTCGCAAAAAAAAAAGAAGGGTACGCATCGTTCTCCCACCTATCGTTCTCTCCAACATGGTATCACGAGCTATCCTCTTCCCATCTAGCCGCCGCCACCGGTGCTGATCTCCACCACCGCCGCCGGCCACCTTCCTCCCCACCAAAACAACCAGGAACATCTCCCTCCCATAGATCAAGACCAGGCCTCTCAATTCCCCTAGTTTTCCCACCCCAAAACCCTCCCTTCTCTCAACCCTAGTTCGCCATGTCTTCCTCTACACATCAGCCGGTCACCATTGGTGCTCCGCCGGCCACGAAGCTCAACCACGACAACTTCCTCTCCTGGCAGACTCAGATCCTGCCCTCTCTACGTGGAGCCCGTGTCATCGATTTCCTGGATGGCACTGCTTCTTCCCCGCCCGAGACCCTGGAAGCGGAGGACGCGGACAAGAAGAAAATAACCATCCCCAACCCTGAGTATGAGACCTGGGTCACCAAGGATCAATCAGTGGTGAGCTTCCTCGTCAATTTCCTTGGCGATGATCTACTCTCTCATGTGTATGGTCTGGTTCATGCCAAGGAGGTTTGGAGTGCTATTCTTGAACTTTTCTCCACCCAATCCAAGTCCCATGTTTCATCGCTGCGTGGAGCTCTCACAAATACAAAAAAGCTTGATATGACTGCCTCTCAATTTCTCACAAAGATGAAGGGTTTCGCCACTGAACTTGCTGTTGCGGGAAAGAAAGTCGATGATGACGAGCTCAAGGACTACATCCTCAATGGTCTTGATGGCTCCTACACCCCGCCGGTTGCTTCCATTAATGCAAACCCCTCTACTACACTTGGTGATATGTGCTCTCAGCTTTTATCCTATGAATCCCGTGAAACTATGCTTGTTGCTACAGGTCAAAACACTGGCACCTTCACCTCCTCCATCAATGATGCACCACGCCGTCCCACTTTCCCTCACCGTGCACCACCCATGCCGCCCATCCTTCCTACACCACCATCCTACCACGCCACACCACCACCACCACCGCAGCCCTATATTCCTCCACTACAATCCTATGCCCCTATACCCTACGCTCAACCTCCACTTCAGCCCTACATGCACCATCCCTAAACTCCTTCCTACTACCCACCACCACAAACACACTGTTGCGGTCAGAAACCCACCGTCGAGCAACGACTGGCAACACCGTAGAGCCGGGAACAACTCAGGGCTGCGGCTGGCCCTAGTCCCTCAGAGCGACGGCCCGCAAAGCCTTCTGGTCACAGGTCCGATGCTGTCGCAAGGGCGTGCCACCTGACCTATACCTGGTCAGGAAGGTGTTGGATGATGCCTCGCTTAGTTTCCTGCAGGGCACACACGTAAACGTTAAATACGAGCCTCGATCGGCTCTCAGGTTATCTCGTGAATCGGCTCAAAGAGCCGATCCACCCATGATTCGTACAAGGTGTCCGAATATATGGTGGTCCTGCTTGATCAAGATAAAGTTAAAGCGATCTATGACGATTTAGGGTTTTCACCGCATAATCGGATCATCCTACTCACGATTGGGCCTCGCGCTCGCGTATGGTGATCGTAAGCCGATCCTAGACAGGGCCTAAAAACCAACACGAGGTTGATCCTCGGAACATCCCGTCTAGGGCCAGCAAACTACACCCTACACGCCGCTGGATCCTCCAACCCTTTGTAAGGCCTAACTATTGCGGATATTAAACTAATCCTTGAAGAACAAGGAGCAACCGTAACGGATCGGATCTACTAAACAATGATCAAGCGGGGTGCCGCCCCTACACCTAAGATAGGTGTAAGGGCGGCTAGATGCATAAGGGTTGCACTACGACAGCATATGATACTAAGAACAATGCTAACCCTAACGCATCTAAGATAACTACGTTGCTCGCCATCAAAAAGGCTTCAGCACGAGCAACGCATGAACAACGTGGATAGGCTTATGCTGCCTAGATCGCAAGATGCGATCTAGGCAGCATGGTGCTTACCGGAGAAACCCTCGAGACGAAGGAGTTGGCGATGCGCGAGATTGGTTGTGTTGAACGTTGGTTGTTGTTTATTCCATAAACCCTAGATACATATTTATAGTCCAGGGGACTTTCTAATGTGGGCGTGCACCTAACCGTGCACGGGCAAAACTCTAACTTCTAATCGACACGTATCCTACTATGGTACAGATACACGGGCAAACTAGCCCAAACTTGGTACACAAGGCCGATTCATGTATTTCTTCTATGTATATTCTTCAAACCCATCTTGATCGCGGCCCACCTCTGACTCGGTCAAATTCTAGTGATAACACATGCCCCCTGGTTTTGGAAATGACATTTCCAAAATCATTATGCTTTCTTTCGCCGGGTCATGTCGTGGCAGAGCAATGCCTTGCCCCTTCCACTTCCACGCGGCCTACGAAATTTTTCTGCCGGGCACCACTTCCTCGGGAACTGCTGTGGCATTGAATCTCCCCCATATCCCCTTTATTTAACCGTTTTACACAGTTTTGCTTCTTCATCCCCTTCGCATTAGCACCCCAAAAAACCCTCCTGCGCCACCATGTCTTCTTCCTCCTCATCCTCTTCCGGCCTTTCCTATGGGTCCTCCTCCTCCCGCGAGACGCCGCCGGACATCCGCGCCCCAGAAGAATGGGACCTGGAAGACCACGCCTCCTCCATCTGGTCCGAAGACGACCAGTCCCTGACCAGCGGGGATGAAGATCTTCGGTTCCTCGCCGACGGGGAACTGGAGTCGGAAAGCGAGGACGACCGGTTCCCACGGGACGGCTGCCCCACCTCTGAAGAAGAGGAAGAGGAAGACGACGATGACGACGACGACTCCCTCGAGGGCTACCCGCCGGCGAAACGCCTCCGCATGTGGTGGGACGACGACAACAGCGACGATGAAGACGGGAATGAAGCTCCCATAGAGGGCTACGGGAGTTGCGACGAGGAGCCCATCGGCAGCAGTGCCGATGAGAGTTCCGAGGATGACGACGAGGGCAGCGATGGCCCGTAGATTAGGATCTACTAGTGTAGGCCTAGCAGTAGTAGATTGGTCAATAGACCCTTCTTTTGTTCTTTCTTCTCTGAGCAATCGGCTCTTTCTTTGTAAGAAATCCTGTTTAATGAAGAAGTTTCTCTAATTCAATTTTGCCGATTTGTCCCTTTAGCCAATGCGTAATGAGCCGATAGCAACGCATCGGCCCTTTCAAATCCACCCTTCAATTCCTCCACCGATGATTTCGAGATCTGGTGGACAATGTGAAGTCCTCAAAAGAGCCCTTAAATTTCTCCCACCAGTTTCCGCGATCCTCTTCTGTGAGCACTCACCATTTTGTGAAGAAGGTTGCAACGAAGGATCAGCCGATGGTACCCCAATCGGCTCCTCAATAGAGCATCTACCAGGCCTGCTGCCCCCCGAGTCTCAGCCAAGGCGAAACAGAGACGAGGATACACAAATTAGCTGAATGGACCTGGGCTTGATTATGTCTGAGGGAGCTCTCATGCAGAGCCAGCCGATTTGAACTAAATCGGCTCTCCAGAGGAGAGGACCTTCGGGGTGAGTTACCCCCGAGTTTCTTCAGTCCACTTCTCGCACCTTGCTGGTCAGATCGGCTCCTTTCCTTCGGCGGATTTGATGCGACCCATCCTTGACCTGATCTGCCCACCCATGCTGCTCTTGGTCATAATCCCTCAAACTTGCTCCTCTTGAGACTCTGCTTAAGTCGATGTTTGCGCATCGGCTGTGCTTAAATTTTTTTGAATTCGGCCGATTTATGTATCGGCCCCCATGCTTCAATACCCATCAAAGATTATCTTGAACTGTTGGGTATTAGGAAGACACTTCTACTGCATATCCTCGTGTTTTGTCCACCTGGGTGCCCCCCGAGCCGATTCTGCCAGGTAACTGCTGAAATCGGCTCTATGATTAGCCAAGGCACTCTATGTGAACGTCGGCTCTGCTAGGACCAGTGTGGACTTCCTCCAGCTCATCAGCCGACATAAACCCATCGCCTATTAGATCGATGCTGAATTCAGGCAGAATGGATGGTGAGGATAATTTTGGCCAATTGCTGGAATCGGCCTCCACGTTGCTTTGCTCAACGAAGGTTTTTGCTTCCTTCAGAAATCTTTGGGGCCGATCTCCTGGATCGGCATCGCCACGTTTGTCCATAGACGTTGTGTTTCGCTAAATAGTCGGGTCCGTGGGTGAGACCAACCTGGTCCCATCCCGTGTCACATTGATGTGCTCGCAGTCGTTGAAACTGGGTGCCTCGTGTAATCCCGGAGCACCAAACTCCGTTGGAAGGACGAGCACCATGTTTGTGCCAGCCGATGTTTCATCATCGGCTTTCCTTTGCTTGGGGCGCCACTCTTTTCTTTGTGGCCGACCTTCTTCGTCCAGGGTTCGCTGAATTTTAGCGGCCAGATCAGGCCGCGCCTTCCTCAACGTGTGTAGGTATAACCTTTCGGCTTCCTCCAATCCACGTAGTCGCTGAACCCTTCGCTTTTGGGAACGGCTGAGCCCATCAGGGCACCACCTTGGCCGATGATACCTGCCTTCTTCATCACCGTCCTCTAGTTCCTCGAGATCTTCCACCTGAGCAGGGTCAACCTGTTTGTTCCGAGGCGGGAGAGGCCCTAGACGTTTGAACACGGACACGTTAGCTGTATCCCTCTTCCTTTGTTTGCATTCTGGGCAGTTGCCGATTGTAGGCAATCGGCTCATTCCTGAATCCCAGCGAGTGTCTGAAGAAGGGGCAATCCCAGTGCCTATCCATGTCGTCTTGCTCCCTCGGCTTCTCCTTGGCGTGGCGCTCATATCGCTCCTCGTCGTGATCATGCCGACGACGTCTCCTGTCGTCCCTAGCCAGCCGATCTTTGTCATCATCACCGCTGGATCGTCGGCGTTGGTCATACTGACTCACATACTTGTTGAGGAGGTGATCAGAGAGAGGTCGCTGATATCTTATGTTCTTCACTTCTTCCTCTGTGACGTGGCGCTTGCCGTCGTGGCGGAGCCGATCGCGTGGAGCGGCTTCCTCTGTGTCTTTGCTATGAGAGCAGCTGCCCTCATCTCCGTCCTTACCAGAGTGGTGCCCGGGTCCCACCATGTTGATATTGCACGAGAAATCTGGCTGGCACCCTCCATGGTAAGTATACTCCACCATGTTAACGGCGGGGAAGGGGTGTGTGTCGACCTTCATGGCGTACTGGTTAAAAATTAGCCGTCCTTTTTCTATCGCCATTTGGATCTGCTGACGCCACACCCTGCAGTCGTTGGTGGTGTGGGAGAACGTGTTATGCCATTTGCAGTATGGCTTTCCGTTCAGCTCCTGCACCGTGGGGATCTTGTGGCCTTCGGGTACCTTCAGCTGCTTCTCCGCGAGTAAGAGGTCGAAAATCTGCTCAGCTTTGATCACGTCGAAGTCGAACCCTTTTGGAGGACCTTGTGGCTTAACCCACTTACAGGACACGGGGCTTGCCGTCCGAGTCCATTCAGCCACTGCTACCTCCTGATCTCCCATAGCACCTTCATCCTCGTCTGCCTCAACCAGGACCACCGCACGCTTGAATTTGTCCTGGTAAACATCTGGGTGGCGCTGTTCATATGCTGACAGCTTCTGCACCATGTGCGCCAACGAAGGGTAATCTGCTTGGGAGGCCACGTCCTTGATAGATGATGAGAGACCCACCACCGCCAACTCGACTGCTTCCTTTTCACTCACGTGAACCGAATAGCATCGGTTCCTAATGGTCCTGAAGCACTGGATGTATTCTGCCACTGTTTCCCCGTGCTTCTGTCGCACTTGTGCAAGATCGGCAATACCAGCCTCGGAAGCTTCTGAGTGATACCGTAGGTGGAACTGCTCTTCCAATCGCTTCCAAGTCCGGACTGAGTTCGGTGGCAGCGATGTGTACCACCCGAAAGCCGATCCTGTGAGGGACTGTGCGAAGAACCTCACACGCAGCTCGTCTGATGCTGAGATAGTGCCCAGCTGTGTCAAATATCGGCTCACATGCTCGATGGAGCTGGAACCATCCGATCAACTAAACTTTGTAAAGTCAGGGAGCCGATATTTGGGAGGTAGCAGAATCAATTCGTACTCGTTGGGGTACGGCTTGGCGTAGCCGATTGTCCACCTTTTCGGCATCATGCCGAACTGGTCTTTTAGGATCGTACAAATCTCATCCGCGGTGATGGCCGAAGGCGTTGGACCCTGAAGATTCGCCGGGGTGGCATACTTGGCCAGCCATGCTTGCTTTTCCGGTTCTGAGCCAACTGCAGGAGCTGAGCTCTGGAGGTTTGTCGGAGTGGCGTACTTAGCTATCCACGTTTGCTTCTCAAGATCCGCTCCCGACGTTCCTCCTGCTGTTCCAGAGGCCCCTGCTGTTGCAGCCTGGTTTGAGATTGCCCAGTTACTGCAGTCTGGCACATATGCGCACGTGTATCCGTGCGGGATCTCCTTGGGCGCCTCATGCAGGAATTGGTAGTCACTTGGGTCACCACCAATCTTGTAGACGACGTAGGCCGATGAGTTCGGCACTTCTGGCGCTGCCAACGCGAACGGCAGCGGTGGACGGGAGTGGAGTGGCATCTCCCCTTGGTATGTCCCCAGAGCCGGTCCTGACGGAGAGTACCGATGGCCCATGATTTCCTGGATCACACGAAGAGCGACACGCTCCAAAGTGTTCACCAGGCTCTCAGAATGGCGGTGCAGTGAATGAGCCACCATGAAGTTGATCTCCTGACGCAGCGACCTGGTGCGTTCTTCTGACGGGGTGGACAGGTCCACTCCATCGAGCGCGCCTTCAGGTGAGAACCCCTTCCACCTGATGCCATGGGAGCGGGTTCTGTGGAAAGAGCCGATGAGGTCGGCTTCGAGGACTGCCTTGATCTCGTCATGCTTCTTCTTGAGCTCGTCAGTCAGATCCTCGTACTTGACCGGAGTGCTTTCCGCCATCTCGGATGTAGATGGCGATGCGATGGATGTCGAAGATTGTCCCACCGGGCGTGCCAGAATGTGTTGCGGTCAGAAACCCACTGTCGAGCAACGACTGGCAACACCGTAGAGCCGGGAACAACTCAGGGCTGCGGCTGGCCCTAGTCCCTCAGAGCGACGGCCCGCAAAGCCTTCTGGTCACACGTCCGATGCTTGTCGCAAGGGCGTGCCACCTGACCTATACCTGGTCGGGAAGGTGTTGGATGATGCCTCACTTAGTTTCTGCAGGGCACACACGTAAACGTTAAATACGAGCCTCGATCGGCTCTCGAGGTTATCTCGTGAATCGGCTCAAAGAGCCGATCCACCCATGATTCGTACAAGGTGTCCGAATATATGGTGGTCCCGCTTGATCAAGATAAAGTTAAAGCGATCTACGACGATTTAGGGTTTTCACCGCATAATCGGATCATCCTACTCACGATTGGGCCTCGCGCTCGCGTACGGTGATCGTAAGCCGATCCTAGACGGGGCCTAAAAACCAACACGAGGTTGATCCTCGGAACATCCTGTCTAGGGCCAGCAAACTACACCCTACACGCTGCTGGATCCTCCAACCCTTTGTAAGGCCTAACTATTGCGGATATTAAACTAATCCTTGAAGAACAAGGAGCAACCGTAACGGATCGGATCTACTAAACAATGATCAAGCGGGGTGCCGCCCCTACACCTAAGATAGGTGTAAGGGCGGCTAGATGCATAAGGGTTGCACTACGACGAGCATATGATACTAAGAACAATGCTAACCCTAACGCATCTAAGATAACTACGTTGCTCGCCATCAAAAAGGCTTCAGCACGAGCAACGCATGAACAACGTGGATAGGCTTCTGCTGCCTAGATCGCAAGATGCGATCTAGGCAGCATGGTGCTTACCGGAGAAACCCTCGAGACGAAGGAGTTGGCGATGCGCCGAGATTGGTTGTGTTGAACGTTGGTTGTTGTTTATTCCATAAACCCTAGATACATATTTATAGTCCAGGGGACTTTCTAATGTGGGCGTGCACCTAACCGTGCACGGGCAAAACTCTAATTTCTAATCGACACGTATCCTACTATGGTACAGATACACGGGCAAACTAGCCCAAACTTGGTACACAAGGCCGATTCATGTATTTCTTCTATGTATATTCTTCAAACCCATCTTGATCGCGGCCCACCTCTGACTCGGTCAAATTCTGGTGATAACACACACCCACAATATCCTAACCAGCAGCCGCGCCCACCTCTCCCGCTGCCACTTCCCTACGGTTACCCACCTCAGGCTCGACAGGATCGCCGCCCCAAAGGAGGCCATGGTAAGGGCCGTGGTCGCCAGGATCGAGTAGCCAGTCCGTGGCAGCCGGGGGTCCTCTGTCAAATTTGCAAGAAGGAGGGCCATCCCGCCACTGAATGTTGGTGGCACTATGGCGATGACAATGATGATGATGATGCACCTCATGAGCACAAGGGTGCCTATGGTGTCAATACAAATTGGGTCCTCGACACAGGTGCCACAAATCATGTTGCTGGTCAATTAAACAGGCTCCAAGTTCGTGAATCCTATCAGGGCCACAATCAAATCCGCAATGCTAGTGGACAAGGTATGGAAATTGCTAATGTTGGTCATTTAGTTTTGCACACCCCACATAATCCTCTTCATCTTCGCAATATTTTACATGTCCCTAGTTCATCCATGAATTTAATTTCAACTCACAAACTTACCTTAGACAATAATGCCTTTGTTGAAATTCATCCTTTCTTTTTCTTGATTAAGGACAAGGCAACGCAGCAAATCATCTTTAGAGGGCCATGTTGTGATGGTCTCTACCCTCTTGTTCCTGTGTTCACGGAATCCTCCAAGCATGCATTGGTCACCGTCAAACCTTCCTCCTCCACATGGCATCGTCGTCTAGGGCATCCTTCTTGCTTTATTGTTCAACAAGTTATTAGGAAAAACAATCTACCTTATACACCAGAAATAAGTTCTTACATATATGATCCATGCCAACAGGCTAAGAGCCATCAGTTACCCTATCATGTTTCTACTAGTTTTTCCACTGTTCCTCTGGAACAAGTGTTCTCTGATATTTGGGGTCCTGCTCCTATGTCTTTAGGCAAACATGCATACTATGTAAGCTTCATCAATGATTTTAGCAAATTTACTTGGATATATCTCCTGAAAAAGCACTCTGGTGTGTATCAAGTGTTTCTCAATTTCCAGCAATATGTTGAGCGCAAGTTTAATACAAAGATTATCACTATGCAAACTGATTGGGGCGGTGAGTATGAAAAGCTCAATGGCTTCTTTCAAAAAGTAGGCATTACACATCATGTTTCATGCCCTCATGCTCATCAACAAAACGGTTCTGCCGAACGCAAACACCGTCATATTGTTGAGGTTGGCCTTGCCTTACTTGCCAATGCCTCCATGCCATTAAAATATTGGGATGATGCTTTTCTCACATCCACCTTTCTGATAAATCTTATTCCCTCCAAAGTGCTTGACTTTGCAACCCCTACGGAAAAACTCCTTCACACCAAACCCAACTATGACTCTCTTCGTGTGTTTGGTTGTGCTTGTTGGCCCAATTTACGCCCCTACAACAAACAAAAACTCTCTTTTCGCTCTAAAAGATGTGTTTTTCTTGGTTACAATCCTATGCACAAAGGGGTCAAGTGTCTAGATATTGCTACTGGTCGTGTCTATATATCTAGAGATGTTGTCTTTGATGAAAAGGTTTTTTCCTTTTGTTGAACTTCATCCAAATGCTGGTCGTCATCTTCGCGAAGAACTTCTTTTACTTCCTCCTGAACCATCCTCCTCGGTAGACACACATAGGGGTGTGCATACTAATGATCAATATTTTCCAGTTGTTCCTGTCGTTGATCCTATACATGTTACTGCTACTGCAGAGTCGCCCAGTTCTTCTGAAGCTTCTCCGCAAAATTCTCCTGAAAATTCTGTTCAAGACACATCAAATACCAATGCTGAAGAAAATACAGCTACATGCCAAAATTGCACTGAATCTGAGGTTGATTCTGCTCCAGAATCACCTCTGGATCCCGGTGCCTGACGACCCTGACGCGTAGTCACCTGGGCGTGCGTCCCCGCGCCTCTTCTACAACACCACGCCCACACCAGGCCCCGCCGCTGCGTCGCGTTCTGTGCGCCCCAGCCCGCGCCAAGGAGATCGATGCTGCCACGTCCCCGCCCGTGAGTGGACAGGATGCCTCCCCGCCTCAGTCCCCGTCCCCGCCACCATGCACCAGCCCGCGGTCCCCGCCATGCGACCGCACGCCTATCAACACCCAGAATTTTAAGTCCAGATGCCTATTATGCCATACATCGCAATCCCAGGAATATTGTTGTTGCGAGACATAACAGTTGATATCATAAATTCATCATTCATTACAAACCATAGTCGTCTTACAAAGGTAGATCACAGGATCCAATATTACAATAATAGTTGATCTATTGATCAACGAACATCACAAATAGCGGAAGCGAAGTAGTAGTGGACTATCTAATCCACAGGCCAACGCTTGACGTCAGGAGTAGTCCTAGTGGTTGTAGACGTCTTGTTGTCCTTCGTCTTGGTACTGCTGCTCTCCTTCATAGTCTGGCCATTTGAATAGCCAGGGACACAGTCGTGAGTACTTTAAAGTACTCGCAAACTAATACTAGTGTACGTACTATCAATTCTAGTAAAGAAGTGCTAAGCTCTAGGTTTATTTGCATAAAACCAATTTTAGTTCACAAGCATTTGATAAAAGACTCTTCATATGCTAACTAACTCAAGTGAGAACATTAGTGTCATTCCCACAACTCAGTTGTTATTCAAGTCAAGTTCACCATTCAAACCATCAACCCTTTTTAAGAAAACATCTGACAACGGTACAATATGGCCTTTCCAATCCTCCGTAACCGTGGACACGGCTATTCGAATAGGTTTACACTCTGTAGAGGTTGCACACTTGTGCCACAACATTTGATTACATCCGTCAGGGATAACCCTGAATCATCGTAACTCAGTACGCGGATCATCAACCATAACCTTTCACTTACATACCCTAGTATAGGTACCTCTCCCCATGAGCTTGGCCTCCCAGTGAAGACAAACCGTCAGCCTGGGAACTGCACAGGGCTTGGGCCGTACATTCACCTCATTTCACATCATATCACTTGTAACGGAGGCAGCCTCGGCATAACCCCTATGATGCTTGTTCAGAGGGAACCCATACTAAGATGCATAAACTTCCAGTTAAGCCCTACCCATAATCAGGTATTGTGGGGGTACTAAAAAATTAGAAAGGTATCGCATCTAAACCAACCATCAGTTTTTATCAACATCACCAAGTCATTCACAAGTCATATTCACCTTCAAAATCTTTCAATATAATGACTCATCATTCTAAGGTTTTCAAAGTTATTTCACTTCACAAGTTTCCATCTAGAGTAGTCAATTTTATTTGCTAGCACTAGCAACTAGTCATGAGGGGTGCTACTTAACTCATAAGCTTTTTAGGATAAGTTTGATACTCTTGCTCTACTCTATACTTAGACCAAAGTTAACTATAAAAGTAAGCTTTGATAAACAAATTAAAAGCTTGAAAGGTAAAACTTGGGATGGGATCATTGCACTTAAAGTAAAGGAAAGGGTGCCTTGCTCAAGAGAGCTTCGCACTTGCAAGAATATTAGCTTGTCTTGGTTGGTGTACTGATCAAAGTGGTCTTCTTCCTCCTGGTAGTAGACCTCCTCCTCCGGGTACTTCTCGGTACAAGCGTCTAAAAATGAATACGAGGTAACAATCACCAAACAAGGTTTAAAGCTAGACTAAGCCCACAAGTGATTCACACAAACTATTCTAGCATCACCACCAAGCTATCATGTTGGTTGACTTTGTTTTCTTCTTAAGAAAAATAATTTCCTCTCATTACAAATATGGATTAGGGTTGCTATTTAGTTCCTTGAGGAAATAATTTCCTCTCTTTGAATCTTGTAAAGATTTAATATCCTCAAATGAATAATATATGAACCCATATTGACCAAGGTCAACCATTCATACTCATCATTTGGGGAAGATGATTTAAATGAGGTAAAGTACCTCATGCAATTTAAATAAGGGATTTCTAGTTTCGTGCCCCTGGTTCGTTAGTTGTACTCAGTTTTCCCCAGCCTCTTAACTTTTCCTCAGTTTTCCCCTCCCTCTAGTTTGAAACCCCTTCCAGAGGCTCGGACGGGAGGGTTGCCGTCTGTTCCGAGGCCTTCCGTTACCGGTGACGGCTAGGGAGCCGCGGTGGTTTTGACTTGACCGTTGCTTTCGAAATGTGTTGACTATTGACTGGAAGAGCTGACCCAAAGCTTTCCCCTCCGTCCGAGACTGGAGGAGCTCACACACCGCCCCTCCGCCGCCACGCCATCCTGCCCACCTACCTTATGGCGTCGTCCGCCGCCGAGCCGGCCCCGCCCCCACCACCACCCCCGGGCTCCGCCTCCACCAGATCTGGATCTACCCCTGTCCTCTTTGTAATTCCGTCTGGGGTGCGCGGACTATTCCCGCCAGCCGTGGAGAAGATTGGGAATCGGAGGGATCTAACGCATGGATTCCATCTGGGTAAGCATCGTCCGCCTATCCCATGTGAATTAACAAGTAGGCAGTTTTGAGCGCCAATCGTTGTTGCTCAACTAACCGCGTTGCTTTTCGAATAGGATGGATCCAAGCGCCGGCTTTTCGGCTGGTGGTTAGGCTGGATTCTAGCTTTACGCGTGATTCTAAACGCCGTAAGACCGGGTTTAACTTCCCTGCGGTGGTTGCAACCACCATCTCGTTAACGGATTTCAAAGCTAACATCTACGATAACTACACCTGGAGCTCTCTCGATGCAGCTCATTTCGAATATTTCAACAGCTCGGAGGGAAGATTTGTTCCACTAATTTCCGAAGAAGATCTGGGATTTCTTTTTGCTTTGAATGCTTCTTGCCGGTTCGGTAAAATTCGTATCCATGTGGACAGGGGCCAGGAATCATCTGGTGCCGGGGCATCATCGAGTGGTCGGGCATCATGTCTCTCTACCGTTGCTGCCTCTGCTAATAGTGTGCGCCGTGGCGCTCCTTGTAGGTCCACGAGCAGCACCATCTGTCCCTGTGCTAGTGGTAGCCAGATCGTTCGTACGGTCGATGTGGAGGACGATGCAGACATTGAGGATCAGCCTCCTCAAGATGATGAGGATGAGTTGATGTTTCTTGAATTGGTAGATCGATGCAGTAAGCAGGCAATGGAGGATCAATACATGGAAGATATGGCTTTTGGTGCCCGATTTGATGACACTGATGATGAAGAGAAGAATGAGAATGATGACAGCCTCGTTTTAGCCGATTACGAAGGTGAAGACTTGCCAACAATTGAGTGGAACAGGGAGAAACCCCAGCTTGTAGAAGGCATCGTGTTTCAAACGATGATGGACTGCCGTAATGCAATTACTACATATCACATTCTCACTAAGAATAATTTCGAGGTTATTAAAAGTGAGCCAGGTAGGTTCACAATTAAATGCCCATACCCAAGGTGTAGGTTTAGGCTGCATGCATCCACAATGCGCGAAGCAGCTTGGTTCGGGTACTACGCCAACCGGTTGTGTATTTAGATCACGGTGTAAAATTTGTTATCTATTATCGACATCCCTTATCATTATGTTTCAGATAAAGAAGAATAATGAGATCCATAGGTGTCCACCTCTAGGGGGAGAGCCAGAGCTGAATACAAAGCTAGCGAAGACTAGGTGGTTGGCAGATGTAATCCTAGATTGGCTGAGAGAAGAGCCTTCACTTGGTCCAACATCACTTGTAAAAAAGCTGGTTGAGAAGTATAAAATGGAGGTACCTTACATGAGAATGTTCTATGCAAAGGAAATGGCTCTTGACAAGATCAATGGTCCATGGAATGAAAGCTTTCAGTTGCTTTACACTTTCAAAGCTGAAGTGGAGATGGCTAGTCCGAGCAGTGTTGTAGCGATAGACAAGCATACGGCTTCCTACAAATTGAAAAGCGGGAAGGTAATGCACAAGGAATGTTTCGAAGGGCTTTTGTTTGTTTCAAAGCTTGCTGGAAAGGCTTTTTGGACGGTTGCGGGCCTTATTTGGCCGTGGATGCATCAGCTCTTCATGGCAGGTTTAAAGGACAGCTAGTTGCTGCTACTTGCAGTTGATGGACATAATTGGATGTTCCCTGTTGCTTATGGGGTTTTGGAGGTTGAGTCACGGGAAAGTTGGACTTGGTTTTCGCAGAATTTGCGCGACCTTATAGGTCATCCAACGAGACTTGTTATCCACACAGACGCTTGCAAAGGTTTGGAGACTGCGGTAGAAGCAGTATTCCCTGGAGTGGAGCATAGGGAATGTATGCGACACTTGGTACAGAATTTTACAAAGAAATTCAAGGGTAAAGTTTTTACGGACAACCTATGGCCAGCTTCATACACATGCAGCTCTAGGAAGCATCTGTTTCATTTGGATGTGTTGTATAAACAAAAACCCGGGGTGAAGGAGTACTTGGATGAACATCATGGTAGGGTGTGGTCAAGAAGCCAATTCAATGAAATTTGCAAGGTAGACTATGTAACAAGTAACCTTGCGGAGAGTTTCAATTCAAAGGTCAAGTCATTGAAAGGGCTTATGCTGTGGCAAATATTTGATAAGATTAGGCAGATGATCATGATAAAGATCGATGCACGTCAAAGAATTGCATCCACAAATTATGTTGGCCATCTCATGCTCCCGTCTTTGATTAAGTCTTTGCATGCCAGGGCAAAACAATTGAGGATGCGAGTGCGTCGGAAAAGGAATGGAGGCTGAGGTAACCTACACCGACAAAGAAAACAGGGCAGTGGAGGTATCCGAGTGAGTTTGGTTGATAGGAAATGCCATTGTAGGGGATGGCAGATCCGTGGGATACCCTGCATACACGCATTGTTTTTCATGAGTGTTATAGGGGGTGAAGAGGGTGAAGTTGATCGGTATGTGTCGAGTACTTCTCCGTTGCCAAATTTAGGGCTGCATATGCTATGAATGTTCCTACCTTGTTGGGAAAAGACCAATGGATGAAAGTCGATCCAGGCTTCAAACCGTACTCTCCAAGTATTGACTAGACCGGCAGGTAGGCCGAGGAAGAATAGGATCGAGCTAGTGCAGAGGGTGGTGCACCGATTCGAAAACGTAAGTGCAAACGTTGTGGAATCCCCGGACACATTGCTAGGCTTTGTAAAAATGGAGTTGACCCAGCTTTTGGAATGGAAGATCAGGCGGGAGCAGAAAATGCAGAGGAGAATGAAGCAGCAATTCAACTTGAGATTGAAGCAGCAGTTCAACATGATGTGATTGAAGCAGCAAATGCAGAGGAGATTGAAGCAGCAGTTCAACATGAGGAGATTGAAGCAGCAAATGCAGAGGAGATTGAAGCAGCAGTTCAACATGAGGAGATTGAACCGATGGATCGAGAGCGGGGGGAACAGATGGATGTAGAGCTGCTTGAACCATTGGATGGAGAGCAGAGGGAAAAGATGGATATAGAATGGCTTCAACCGATGAGTCTAGAGGAGAGGGAACAGTATAGTCGAGAATGCCACGAAAGTGGTAAGGCCATGATACAAGCTAACTTCGAAGAGTGCATGGCAGAAGAAAAAGCACAAGCTTTGCGGAAGAAGAAGAACAAGAAAGAGGGCAAAAGGAAGGTAGACACCGGTAATATCCCCGTTAGGGTTACCCGGAGTAAGGTGGTGGCCCCGGCGAGTCACACCAGTGAGCAAGAGAAAGATTTTATTCCGAACAACTAATTTGAATTTGTATGAACAATTTGTATTGGGGTTCCCTTTGTATTGGCGATCCCTTTGTGTTGAACAATTTGTATTGGGGATGCCTTTGTGTTGAACAATTTGAATTTGTATGAACAATTTGTATTGTGGTTCCCTTTGTATTGGGGATCCCTTTGTGTTGAACAATTTGAATTTGTATGAACAATTTGTATGCCACGTTTAAGCCACATTTATCATTTTAGGGTTTTAGGGTTTTAGGGTTTTAGGGTTTTAGGGTTCAATTCAAAATAATTCAAAACATGGTGGAACCTTCCCATGGAGCCTTATTATGTTACCTACAACCTAGAGAAATAATAATGGAAAAGGAAATATAGAGATATGAAGTTTTTATGCCAAAAGCTTCAAAACCACTTCCTAGTCCATGAGCTACTAGATATGAAGATGCAGGGCTTTCTGCTCAATACACCTCCCAAATACCCACTATGCTTACAAACTTTGTCCAAATGAGTCCAAATTCGTCACACTTGTGTATCTTTGAGTTGCAAACAATATCTAGTCGGCCAAAATGTAATATATTGTTCAAATAACACAATTTTACAATTTTTATGCCAAAAGCTTCAATTTCCCTTAGTCCGTTTATTATTTGGGTGCCCCTGTTTTACTTAGTGTTACTCAGTTTTCCCCCTCCGGGCCCACTTGTTTTACTCGGTCATACTCAGTTTTGCCCTTCCGATAAACATTTCCTCACTTTTCCCCCTCTTAGTTCTACTCAGTTTTCCTAACTTGTACTCACCGGCTGATCTCTCGATTGGTCGAGATGTATGTCACACGGATCTTGGTTAGTTGAAAGCTCAACGAACGCTTGCACCGTTCGATCATTTATGATCGGACGGCCCGTATCTCTCTCTCTACCACGATGGACGCATACGGAGACAAGAGCGAGCACATACCTACCAACCCCGGCAGCCGCATATTCCGGCCGCATCCTCCTCTCTCGTATTTCCTCTCTTACTACGGCGGTCGCGGCGGCGCGGATCTAACCGTGCGTGCGGCGGCGTGCGGCGGCGCAGATCTAACCGTGCGTGCGGCGGCGTGCGGCGGCGCGGATCTAACCGTGCGTGCGGCGGCGCGGATCTAACCGTGCGTGCGGCGGCGCGGATCTAACCGTGCGTGCGGCGGCGCGGATCTAACCGTGCGTGCGTCGGCGTGCGGCGGCGCGGATCTAACCGTGCGTGCGGCGGCGTGCATCTAACCGTGCGTGCGCCGTGGATCTAAGAGTGCCGGTGAGGATCTAACCGTCGAAATAGTTGAAATGTCTCTCTCTCGTCTCACTTTCGATTCTATTCTCAGATCTGTTGAATGATGAAGAACACCAAGACGGCGGCCGTGCCGACGAGTGGTCATCGATGCCACGAACATTGAAGCCATCGCCTACAACATCGCTTCGACGGCGCAGACCCGGCGTTCAATGTCGGAGCTCTGTTGATGTCTCACTTCCGGTGCCGAGAGTGCGAATCGATGCCAAGACGATTGAAGCCATCGTCTACAACCGCGCCGCAAAGCCGCCGATCCAGCCCTCCGCAGATCCGTCGGCCGATGAAGAACACCAAGACAGCGGCGGTTCCGACACTCGGTCATCGATGCCACGAACATTGAAGCCATCGCCGATAACATCGCTTCAACGTTTGATGGCGCAGATGACCACCCCTCAGCCGCCCGTCGTCCCGGCCTTTCTTGCCCATCGCTGCGCGACCGTGTTCGACGCCGCAAATTGGGATAAATTATTATAAATTTGTATTTTTCAATTTCCAAATGGGATAAAATTGTTCGAACTACTACCTCCGTCTCAAAAAAAGCTTCTTCACGTTCTTGATGTGTCCATGTACATCCGTATGTATGATTTGAATTCTATCCCAACTTGATTGGGAAGATATTGATATGTATTTGATCCGGAGGCTGGTACATGCTTTCACTTTTGGGATCCCTTGCTAAAATTATCGTGCACATTACTTAGCACAAGTAGGAAATTGTACACCGAAATACGAGTGCTTAGAGCCACAACAAAATACGAGTGCTTAGAGCCATCTACCGAATAACAATTCTATACTAAATCGTCTACCGTAACCACATAACCGCTAGGACAGGGATGACACCTAATAAAACTGCACGGATGAATCTACTTTTCTCCTCTCCCATCACTTTTAGTTCATGTTCTAGATTTTCTACCACTTGATCAAATACGGCAAGATCTGTCTCAACTCTCAACTTCTCCTTGCGAATAAGCTCTGAATTCTTCTTTTCTTCATCCACAATACGCTTCAGTCTCGAATATCATCGAGGTTTTTACGGGCCAATTCATCACCTAAATTGGCCACCTTCTCCTCCAAATCCATCCTCCGGCTACACCACCGGGTTGATTCATCTTGGTATGCAATGTACCATGGATCATCGGCTTGCCCGGCTAACTCGTAACAATAATGGAAAAAAGAACAACCGAAATCACCCCAACAGGCCATGGCGGAACTTCAAATTCACCCCAAATTCAACGGTAGTACAGAGAGCTGAAGCTATATACCTGCACTTCCGACGAGGTAGGAGAAGTAGAACGTGGCCACGACATGATCGAATCCCCACCCTCGCCGGTGTACCCGCTACGACGAGACATTGAGGACTATTTCGTACCTGCAAACTCCAATAAATTACGGGAACCGAATCGATTAGGGGGCGGGGGAGGCAGAAGCGGAGGTCTACCAATTGGTGCGCGGAACAAATCCCGGTCGTCGTGGGCGGCGGATCTGCTTGCGGCGGACTTTCCTGCGGTGGGTACAATGCGTGCGGACGAAACAAGTGCCGGAGCCGTGGTTGACGTGCAGCGCCGCAGTTCGTCCGACGCCGCCGGGGGACAGAGCCGGCGGCGCGACGAGGCGCCGGCGCGCCGCCGGCGATGGCTGCTCCGTCCGACGGTGGGGAACGAGCTGCCAGCGGTTCTCCGGTCTAGCTTAAGAATAATTAATTAGCGAACTTGTTGCTTCTCTCTATGATATTCTCTAAAGACATATATCGGAGCGGCAAGGTATGATTTTTTCTCTCTAAATAAATAGACGACCCCATCGGTCATTGGCTGCGGCAGCCCCACAGCAGCGGCAATATATGAGTTTCTCTAAATAAATAGACGACCCCACCGGTCATTGGCTGCGGCAGCCCTACGGAGCGGCAATATATGTCTTTTCCTGAAAAATAGACGACCCCACCGGTCATTGGCTGCGGAGGCCCCACGGAGCGGCAATATATGAGTTTCTCTAAATAAATAGACGACCCCACTCGGTCATTGGCTGCGGCAGCCCCACGGAGCGGCAATATATGTCTTTTCCTGAAAAATAGACGACCCCACTGGTCATTGGCTGCGGAGGCCCCACGGAGCGGCAATATATGAGTTTCCCTAAATAAATAGACGACCCCACTGGTCATTGGCTGCGGCAGCCCCACAGAGCGGCAATATATGTCTTTTACTGAAAAATATACGACCCCACTGGTCATTGGCTGCGACAGCCCTATAGAGCGGCCCCATTTGTCATTGGCAGCACCGCGTATAAAATCATGAAATAAAACGGCCCACACGTCAGCGATAGATGGATGGCTGCTCCGACGTGTCTCCCGACCCTACCCGTCGGCACGAGACGGTCGGGGAGGAGCTGCCCTCGTGCGGCCCCACCCGGTCGGACTAACCGTCAAGGCCTCGACCTGACGGCTACCGGCCGTTCCAGCACTTGTGCGTGTTTCAAACTAGAGGAGGGGAAAACTGAGGAAAAACTAAGGGACTGGGGAAAACTGAGTACAACTAACGAACCAGGGGCACGAAACTAGAAATCCCTTTAAATAACTATGTGATTTAAGATCCTCAAGTGAGCAAGGATGAGACCATGCAACAAGGGTCATCACATTACTTCATAACACTTGGGAAGATGATTTAAATGAGGTGCTACCCTCATAAGTTTAAAATCTTAGATTTGAAAATAATTTAAATGGGCTAGTATTGACTACATAGCCAATTTTTGATTCTAGCCCATGATCATACAAAGTAACCATGTGATATTTTTGCATAAACAATTAGAGTTTTTGGAATGTGAATTATGAGAGTTTTAATCACCTCCAAATTCATCATGGTTGATTTTATAAAATTATTTGAATTCTGAAAACTCTCTGACTTGTTATTTTTACTGTTCAAATTATACAAAATATTTTGATTTGAATCAAGTGTGGATGGATAGAGCTTTTCATAAGCTTTTCAACAATATAAATTTCACCAAATTTGGTGGAGCAGATTTGAATTTATTTGAATTTGAAAAAGAAATATGCAAGCAATTTCTTTTAAATGCAAATTTGAATTCAAATGCTTGGGCTCGCGCGGGAAAGCTAACGGGCCGAAACGGGGGAGAGGAAGTTGGGCTGGCCCAACTGCGCGTCCAGCGTGAGCAGGCCGCCTGACAGGGTGGGGCACGTCTGTTAGTGCCTCATAAAACCCGAAGCGGTATGAATCAACGCGAGCCGCACGATTAGAACAGAATCTGAGGATCCACGTTCATCGTCATCGACGGCGAGAGAGGTTTCTGGCGCGGCGAGGGTTTGGTGTGGGTGAGCTCACCAGCGGTCGGTGAGACTGGGCGTCGGCGGTGTTCGAGGTTGTCGACGACGGCGGTTCCAGTGGTGGTCGTGGGAGCGCCGGGGGTGGACAAAATCGACGGCGGCGTCTGCTACTGGCTCCGGCGGTCGTCGACGCAATTGGAGCTAGCTAGGGCGTAATGTGGACGGGCGAGAGGTCGAGGATGCACAGGAGGAAGAGGGGAAGCAAGGGGTGTGAGGAGTTCGTGCTGGGGCGTGCTCTATTTACAGATGCGAGGAGGTGCCCGTGGGGGTGCGGCAGGTCGATCATGGCGGGGGCGATTGGAGCGGCGAAGGGGAAATGCGAGGTGGGCTTGAGCTTCCTGGAATCATGGCGGTCCTGTGGAGCTTGATGGCGAGGACGGGGGTGGTCGGGTTAGCCCTGGCGCTGTCGATGCCGTGCGACACGGTGGCAGAAGAATGGCGATGGTGGCCACGGCTATGATGCGTGTAATTGACACGTCCGTTGGGAACCCCAAGAGGAAGGTGTGATGCGCACAGCGGCAAGTTTCCCTCAGTTAGAAACCAAGGTTTAATCGAACCAGTAGGAGTCAAGAAGCACGTTGAAGGTTGATGGCGGCGGGATGTAGTGCGGCGCAACACCGGAGATTCCGGCGCCAACGTGGAACCTGCACAACACAACCAAAGTACTTTGCCCCAACGAAACAGATGAGGTTGTCAATCTCACCGGCTTGCTGTAACAAAGGGTTAACCGTATTGTGTGGAAGATGATTGTTTGCAAGAGAAAACAAGTAAAACAAGTATTGCAAGCAGATTTGTATTTCAAGTATTAAAGAATGGACCGGGGTCCACAGTTCACTAGAGGTGTCTCTCCCATAAGATAAAAGCATGTTGGGTGAACAAATTACAGTCGGGCAATTGACAAATAGAGAGGGCATAACAATGCACATACATGTCATGATAAGTATAGTGAGATTTAATTGGGCATTACGACAAAGTACATAGACCGCCATCCAACCGCATCTATGCCTAAAAAGTCCACCTTCAAGGTTATCGTCCGAACCCCTTCCAGTATTAAGTTGCAAAGCAACGAGACAATTGCATTAAGTATGGTGCGTAATGTAATCAACAACTACATCCTCGGACATAGCGCCAATGTTTTATCCCTAGTGGCAACAGAGACAACACAACCTTAGAACTTTCTGTCACTCGTCCCGTGTGTCAATGCGGGCATGAACCCACTATCGAGCATAAATACTCCCTCTTGGAGTTAAAAGCAAAAACTTGGCCGCAGCCTCTACTAGTAACGGAGAGCATGCAAGATCATAAACAACACATATGTAATAACTTGATAATTAACATAACATGGTATTCTCTATCCATCGGATCCCGACAAACACAACATAGAGTATTACGGATAGATGATCTTGATCATGTTAGGCAGCTCACAAGATCCAACAATGAAGCACAATGAGGAGAAGACAACCATCTAGCTACTGCTATGGACCCATAGTCCAGGGGTGAACTACTCACTCATCACTCCGGAGGCGACCATGGTGGTGTAGAGTCCTCCGGGAGATGAATCCCCTCTCCGGCAGGGTGCCGGAGGAGATCTCCAGAATCCCCCGAGATGGGATCGGCGGCGGCGGCGTCTCAGTAAGGTTTTCCGTATCGTGGTTTTTCGCATCAGGGTTTTCGCGACGGAGGCTTTAAGTAGGCGGAAGGGCAGAGTCGGGGGGCTGACGAGGGGCCCACACCACAGGGCGGCGCGGGCCCCCCTTGGCCGCGCCGCCATGTGGTGTCGCCACCTCGTGGCCCCACTTCGTATGCTCTTCGGTCTTCTCGGAAGGTTCGTGGCAAAATAGGACCCTGGGACTTGATTTCGTCCAATTCCGAGAATATTTCGTTACTAGGATTTCTGAAACCAAAAACAGCGAGAAAACAAGAACCGGCACTTCGGCATCTTGTTAATAGGTTAGTTCCAGAAAATGCACGAATATGACATAAAGTGTGCATAAAACATGTAGGTATCATCAATAATATGGCATAGAACATAAGAAATTATCGATACGTCGGAGACGTATCAAGCATCCCCAAGCTTAGTTCCGCTCGTCCCGAGGTGTAAAACGATAACAAAGATAATTTCTGAAGTGATATGCCATCATAACCTTGATCATACTATTTGTAAACATATGTAGTGAATGCAGCAATCAAAACAATGGTAATGACATGAGTAAACAAGTGAATCATAAAGCAAAGACTTTTCATGAATAGTACTTCAAGACAAGTATTAATAAGTCTTGCATAAGAGTTAACTCATAAAGCAATAAATCAAAGTAAAGGTATTGAAGCAACACAAAGGAAGATTAAGTTTCAGCGGTTGCTTTCAACTTGTAACATGTATATCTCATGGATAATAGTCAACATAGAGTAATATAACAAGTACAATATGCAAGTATGTAGGAATCAATGCACAGTTCACACAAGTGTTTGCTTCTTGAGGTGGAGAGAGATAGGTGAACCGACTCAACATAAAAGTAAAAGAATGGTCCTTCAAAGAGGAAAGCATCGATTGCTATATTTGTGCTAGAGCTTTTATTTTGAAAACATGAAACAATTTTGTCAACGGTAGTAATAAAGCATATGAGTTATGAAAATTATATCTTACAAGTTGCAAGCCTCATGCATAGTATACTAATAGTGCCCGCACCTTGTCCTAATTAGCTTGGACTACCGGATCTTTGCAATGCACATGTTTTAACCAAGTGTCACAATGAGGTACCTCCATGCCGCCTGTACAAAGGTCTAAGGAGAAAGCTCGCATTTTGGATTTCTCGCTTTTGATTATTCTCAACTTAGACATCCATACCGGGACAACATGGACAACAGATAATGGACTCCTCTTTAATGCATAAGCATGTGGCAACAATTATTATTCTCATATGAGATTGAGGATATATGTCCAAAACTGAAACTTCCACCATGAATCATGGCTTTAGTTAGCGGCCCAATGTTCTTCTCTAACAATATGCATGCTCCAACCATGAAGGTGGTAGATCTCTCTTACTTCGGACAAGACGGACATGCATAGCAACTCACATGATATTCAACAAAGAATAGTTGATGGCGTCCCCGAAGCATGGTTATCGCACAACAAGCAACTTAATAAGAGATAAAGTGCATAAGTACATATTCAATACCACAATAGTTTTTAAGCTATTTGTCCCATGAGCTATATATTGCAAAGGTGAATGATGGAATTTTAAAGGTAGCACTCAAGCAATTTACTTTGGAATGGCGGATAAATACCATGTAGTAGGTAGGTATGGTGGACACAAATGGCATAGTGGTTGGCTCAAGTATTTGGGATGCATGAGAAGTATTTCCTCTCGATACAAGGTTTAGGCTAGCAAGGTTATTTGAAACAAACACAAGGATGAATGGTACAGCAAAACTCACATAAAAGACATATTGTAAACATTATAAGACTCCATACCGTCTTCCTTGTTGTTCAAAACTCAATACTAGATATTATCTAGACTCTAGAGAAACCAAATATGCAAACCAAATTAGCAAGCTCTAAGTATTTCTTCATTAATGGGTGCAAAGTATATGATGCAAGAGCTTAAACATGAGCACAACAATTGCCAAGTATCAAATTATCCAAGACATTTTAGAGTTACTACATGTAGCATTTTCCAATTCCAACCATATAACAATTTAACGAAGAAGAAACTTCGCCATGAATACTATGAGTAGAGCCTAAGGACATACTTGTCCATATGCTACAGCGGAGCGTGTCTCTCTCCCATAAAGTGAATGCTAGGATCCATTTTATTCAAACAAAACAAAAAACAAAAACAAACCGACGCTCCAAGCAAAGTACATAAGATGTGACGGAATAAAAATATAGTTTCAGGGAGGAACCCGATAATGTTGTCGATGAAGAAGGGGATGCCTTGGGCATCCCCAAGCTTAGACGCTTGAGTCTTCTTATAATATGCAGGGTTGAACCACCGGGGCATCCCCAAGCTTAGAGCTTTCACTCTCCTTGATCATATTGCATCATACTCCTCTCTTGATCCTTGAAAACTTCCTCCACACCAAACTCGAAACAACTCATTAGAGGGTTAGTGCATAATAAAAATTCACATGTTCAGAGGTGACACAATCATTCTTAACACTTCTGGACATTGCATAAAGCTACTGGACATTAATGGATCAAAGAAATTCATCCAACATAGCAAAAGAGGCAATGCGAAATAAAAGACAGAATCTGTCAAAACAGAACAGTCCGTAAAGATGGATTTTATTAGGCCACCAGACTTGCTCAAACGAAAATGCTCAAATTGAATGAAAGTTGCGTACATATCTGAGGATCATGCTCGTAAATTGGCTTAATTTTCTGAGCTACCTACAGGGAGGTAGACCCAGATTCGTGACAGCAAAGAAATCTGGAACTGCGCAGTAATCCAAATCTAGTACTTACTTTACTATCAAAGACTTTACTTGGCACAACAAAACATAAAACTAAGATAAGGAGAGGTTGCTACAGTAGTAAACAACTTCCAAGACACAAATATAAAACAAAAATACTGGAGTAAAAACATGGGTTGTCTTCCATAAGCGCTTTTCTTTAACGCCTTTCAGCTAGGCGCAGAAAGTGTATATCAAGTAACATCAAGAGACGAAGCATCAACATCATAATTTGTTCTAATAATAGAATCATAAGGTAACTTCATTCTCTTTCTAGGGAAGTGTTCCATACCTTTCTTGAGAGGAAATTGATATTTAATATTACCTTCCTTCATATCAATAGTAGCACCAACGGTTCAAGAAAAGGTCTTCCCAATATAATGGGGCAAGATGCATTGCATTCAATATCCAAGACAACAAAATCAACGGGGACAAGGTTATTGTTAACCATAATATGAACATTATCAACTCTCCCCAAAGGTTTCTTTTTAGCATTATCAGCGAGATTAACATCCGAATAACAATTTTTCAATGGTGGCAAGTCAAGCATATCATAGACTTTTTAGGCATAACAGAAATACTTGCACCAAGATCACATAAAGCATTACAATCAAAATCTTTGACTCTCATTTTAATGATGGGCTCCCAACCATCCTCTAGCTTTCTAGGAATAGAAGTTTCAAGTTTTAGTTTCTCTTCTCTAGCTTTTATGAGAGCATTTGTAATATGTTTTGTGAAAGCCAAGTTTATAGCACTAGCATTGGGACTCTTAGCAAGTTTTTGCAAGAACTTTATAACTTTAGAGATGTGGCAATCATCAAAATCTAAATCATTACAATCTAAAGCAATGGGATTATCATCCCCAAGGTTGGAAAAAATTTCAGCAGTTTTATCACGAGCGGTTTCAGCGAGCTTTAGCAGTTTCAGGTAATTTTGCGCGCTTTGCACTAGGAGTAGAAGCATTGCCAACACCAATTATTTTACCATTAATAGTAGAAGGTGCAGCAACATGTGAATCATTAGCATTGCTAGTGGTGGTAATAGTCCAAACTTTAGCTACATTTTTCTCTTTAGCTAGTTTTTCATTTTCTTCTCTATCCCACCTAGCACGCAATTCAGCCATTAATCTTATATTCTCATTAATTCTAACTTGGATGGCATTTGCTGTAGTAACAATTTTATTTTCAATATCCCTCAGGTTTAGCATGCCATTTTGATTAATTAAAGAAGATTATGACATCGAGACATGATATGAGATTCTAGGTTTCAAGCATTTGCAAGTTTAGTTTGCATACCAGAAATCTCCTTGTTCAGATTTTCAAGTTGATTTCCTATATTCTTCAACAAGGTAGATTGCTCATTCATAGTTTTAGTAAACAATTTATTTTGCTCATATTGTGATTGCATAAAGCTCTTGGTGGATCTTTCAATTTCTAACATCTTTTCCGATAGCATTGTGTTGAAATCATCATCTACCATAAGAGTTATTATTAGCAGGATTTGGCCTAGAATTTTGAGCAACCAATGAAGCTAACGGAACATTATTAGGATCAACATTAGTCCTACCATTAACAAGCATAGACATAATAGCATCAATCTTATCACTCAAGGAAGAGGATTCTTCAGAATTTACCTTCTTACCTTGTGGAGCTCTTTCCGTGTGCCATTCAGAGTAATTAACCATCATATTATCAAGAAGCTTTGTTGCTTCACCAAGAGTGATGGACATAAAGGTACCTCCAGCAGCTGAATCCAATAAATTCCGCGAAGAAAAATTTAGTCCCGCATAGAAGGTTTGGATGATCATCCAAGTAGTCGATCCATGGGTTGGGCAATTTTTAACCAAAGATTTCATTCTTTCCCAAGCTTGAGCAACATGTTCATTATCCAATTGTTTAAAATTCATTATGCTACTCCTCAAAGATATAATTTTAGCAGGGGGATAATATCTACCAATAAAAGCATCCTTGCATTTAGTCCAGGAATCAATACTATTCTTAGGCGAGAGATAGCAACCAATCTTTAGCTCTTCCTCTTAATGAGAAAGGAAACAATTTTAATTTTATAATGTCACCATCTGCATCTTTATACTTTTGCATTTCACATAGTTCAACAAAATTATTGAGATGGGCAGCAGCATCATCGGAACTAACACCAAAAAATTGCTCTCGCATAACAAGATTAAGTAAAGCAGGTTTAATTTCAAAGAATTCTGCTGTAGTAGCAGGTGGAGCAATAGGTGTGCATAAGAAATCATTATTATTTGTGCTTGTGAAGTCACACAACTTAGTATTTTCAGGGTTGGCCATTTTAGCAAGTAGTAAATAAAGCAAACTAGATAAAGTAAATGCAAGTAAACTAATTTTTTTGTGTTTTTGATATAGCAAACAAGACAAGTAAATAAAGTAAAACTAGCAACTAATTTTTTTGTGTTTTGATATAAGTGCAGCAAACAAAGTAGTAAATAAAATAAAGCAAGACAAAAACAAAGTAAAGAGATTGAGAAGTGGAGACTCCCTTGCAGCGTGTCTTGATCTCCCGGCAACGGCGCCGTGAAATTTGCTTGATGCGTGTAATTGACACGTCCGTTGGGAACCCCAAGAGGAAGGTGTGATGCGCACAGCGGCAAGTTTCCCTCGATAAGAAACCAAGGTTTAATCGAACCAGTAGGAGTCAAGAAGCACGTTGAAGGTTGATGGTGGCGGGATGTAGTGCGGCGCAACACCGGAGATTCCGCGCCAACATGGAACCCGCACAACACAACCAAAGTACTTTGCCCCAACGAAACGAGTGAGGTTGTCAATCTCACCGGCTTGCTGTAACAAAGGGTTAACCGTATTGTGTGGAAGATGATTGTTTGCAGAGAAAACAGTAAAACAAGTATTGCGAGCAGATTTGTATTTCGAGTATTAAAGAATGGACCGGGTTCCACAGTTCACTAGAGGTGTCTCTCCCATAAGATAAAAGCATGTTGGGTGAACAAATTACAGTCGGGCAATTGACAAATAGAGAGGGCATAACAATGCACATACATGTCATGATAATTATAGTGAGATTTAATTGGGCATTATGACAAAGTACATAGACCGCCATCCAACTGCATCTATGCCTAAAAAGTCCACCTTCAGGTTATCGTCCGAACCCCTTCCAGTATTAAGTTGCAAAGCAACGAGACAATTGCATTAAGTATGGTGCGTAATGTAATCAACAACTACATCCTCGGACATAGCGCCAATGTTTTATCCCTAGTGGCAACAAAGCACAACACAACCTTAGAACTTTCTCGTCACCGTCCCGGTGTCAATGCGGGCATGAACCCACTATCGAGCATAAATACTCCCTCTTGGAGTTAAAAGCAAAAACTTGGCCGAGCCTCTACTAGTAACGGAGAGCATGCAAGATCATAAACAACACATATGTAATAACTTGATAATTAACATAACATGGTATTCTCTATCCATCGGATCCCGACAAACACAACATAGAGTATTACGGATAGATGATCTTGATCATGTTAGGCAGCTCACAAGATCCAACAATGAAGCACAATGAGGAGAAGACAACCATCTAGCTACTGCTATGGACCCATAGTCCAGGGGTGAACTACTCACTCATCACTCCGGGAGGCGACCATGGCGGTGTAGAGTCCTCCGGGAGATGAATCCCCTCTCGGCGGGAGTGCGGAGGAGATCTCCAGAATCCCCCGAGATGGGATCGGCGGCGGCATCTCAGTAAGGTTTTCCGTATCGTGGTTTTTCGCATCAGGGTTTTCGCGACGGAGGCTTTAAGTAGGCGGAAGGGCAGAGTCGGGGGGCTGACGAGGGGCCCACACCACAAGGCGGCGCGGCCCCCCCTTGGCCGCGCCGCCATGTGGTGTCGCCACCTCGTGGCCCCACTTCGTATGCTCTTCGGTCTTACGGAAGGTTCGTGGCAAAATAGGACCACTGGGACTTGATTTCGTCAATTCCGAGAATATTTCGTTACTAGGATTTCTGAAACCAAAAACAGCGAAAACGACAGCGGCACTTCGGCATCTTGTTAATAGGTTAGTTCCAGAAAATGCACGAATATGACATAAAGTGTGCATAAAACATGTAGGTATCATCAATAATATGGCATAAAACATAAGAAATTATCGATACGTCGGAGACGTATCAGGCTACTGCGCTTGCGCAGGCACGGGAGCGTGTCTGGCGGGTTGCTGCCGTCCTGGTAAGCACGTGTGAGAATGGGGAGGGTGAGAGGAGGGTTGTGTCGACGGCGGTAGGCGATGCACTGGTGCGTCCAGAGCGTGTCTAGCGCGCGTTCTGGCGGGTCTGGGCGTGTCGGGGCACGTCCCGTTCTCGGCGGCGCGGGTTCCCCTTCGACCATGGCGGGCACAGGCATGGCCAGGGGAGCAAGGGGGAGCAGTTGGACATGGTCGTCCAAGCTAGAGGTGTGTAGAGCTAGGGTTGGCAAGTTCATGGGGAACATGGCCGGCATGGCATGGCATTACCATGTCTGCCTAGTTCTTAGGTTTTGAGTAGGTGGTATTGGGGTTGGAGGGGACCAGGGGACCAGGGGACAAGGCTTGAGCAAGTGGTGACCAGAAATTGCCTATACACTATTACAAATAGTGAAATTGGATTTGGGTAAGATTTGATCACAAGGTGTTTTCTAAGAATGGCCGCATGAAATGTAATTTGAAAATTTTGAATGAAACTTGATGGACTTGCTTCATGTGATCAAAGACACACAAAGGTGGTGGTGGGGTGCACAATTGAATTGGTTTTGTGAAGAAACAAAAAGGGAAGAATCTAGAATCAGATTTGGTGTTGCAACTTTGCTTGATGAGAATAAGAGATAGAAAAAGAATTGGTCAAGGTGGTCAACACAAAACTTGTTCACCTTGAAGATGTCTTGGATGAGGTGCAAAGGTTTGACAAAGTTTAGTTTAGAAAACTCTTAACACAAGGGCTCAAAGTGGGTAAGATGTTAAAAGTGTCACATATGACCATTATCATATGTGACGTAGTTTTTGAATTTCTCTTGGTTTGATTTGAGTTTATTTGATTCAAAACATATTTATAAGTGTTTAGCAACCATATCCAACCAATGTCACAAGCCAAATTGGTCTAGGTCAAAGTATTTGCAAAATGTCCATAAAGCACATGTATGTGGTGAATTGGATTTTCCTTATTTTTCTTATTTTCTGGTTCACTTGATCCAATTGGGCATGTGTCTAGGGTCTATTTAGGGTTAGATTGAGTTTGATAAAGGTTTCAAACCATTTGGGTAGGGTATGAGGGCATAGGGCAAGATTTGCCATTATGGCTATGTGCCACATATGCCTCCATGTCTAAAGTTATTTTCTTTTTGTTTGACCAAGGATTTGGTTGAGTAAGTGGTAGGTTAGGTTTTGTTGAGGTATTCCAAACCATCTACCCAAAGTAGACATGGCCTAGGTTTGACCATTTGCAAAAATAGCCATAGGCTTACCTAGGCCTTCTTTTAAAATAAAACCTTTTTATTTTGGTTTCACTTGGAGGATGAAAAAGAAGGTGAGGTTTAGGGTTTTGAAATATTTCAAAGTAGTTCACATAAGAATTTTGGCAATCACACAATTATTAAGCAAGCACTATGCATAACACCTTATTTAATAAAAGTTTTTGTTGGTTCTCATTTTTGGAAAAAGGGGAATCCATTTTCTCTTTGTTTGAAAATTTGGGATGTTACACTATTATCCCACCTGTTGTTCAGCCGACGGTGAGGAGGAGTGGGAGGTATGCGCTCACAGAGGACGGGACCGGGGTCACGGACGATGCGACGTAAGGCGGAGATTAATCTCGACACGGCAGGTACTAAACATCCGTCCAAGTCTTTTACTTCTTTTTCTAATTCGCGTATTTCTTCTAATTTGAGTACCCTTGGGGTCTCATTGGGTAATACATCCGATGAGATCTCGGTTTCGGTTGATGTGTTGAGACAGACGGAACTTGACCGTTTAACGGTTGTGCCGAATGTTTCCACTGGGCCTGAAACGTCCGTGATAGTAGACGATGAAGAGGATGACATCCTAGATGGTCAGCTTCTCTCGGCTATCATTGGCAATATCTCAGAAGTAGACTTAGAACACTCGGAGCTTAGTTCTGTCTATGATTTAAAAGCTTCAGCACGTGGTTCTCGGTCTTTAGCTGGAAAGAAGTCTCGTAGATATTGCAAGAGTTCTAAATCTAAAATAGTTTCTCAATGAATGGCATGTTTCGGAATAGCAGAGGTCTTGGAGACTTGGCTAAGCATTCTCACATTGCCGACGGTTGTAGAGATTATGATTTAGATTTTATTGCAATATCTGAGACGGGTAGGCGGAATTTCTCACAGAGTTTCCTCGACCGTTTATCAGGCGGGATTAACTTTCAGTGGTTTTCTCGCCCGCCGCGTGGTAGGTCTGGTGGCATTTTACTTGGTGTCCGCATAGACACCATGACTGTTCTAGCTAGTTCTGATGGTGAGTATCACATTAAGCTCGACATTCAGAATAAAGCTGACGGATTCATGTGGAGTCTGGTTGCCGTGTATGGTGCTGCCCAAGACGCTTTTAAGGCTAACTTTTTACGTGAGTTGGTAAATCTTACTAAATATAATCCCTATTCGATTTTGATCGGAGGCGATTTTAATCTACTAAGATTTCCTCATGAAAAAAGTAAAGGTCTTTTTGATGGACATTGGCCTTTCTTGTTTAACGCTATCATTGATAGCCTTGACTTGAGAGAGGTGTTTATGTCCGGTCGACAGTTTACTTGGGCCAACAGCTTGCCTGAACCCACATACGAAAAGGTAGATCGCGTGTTGATGGATACCGAATGGGAAGATAAATACCCTATGGTGTCTGTCCGCGCACTAGAACGTATTGAAAAATTGTCTGACCACGCTCCTATCCTCCTTACTACTGGTAATCCCCGATCTGTTTGTAAGAGGCCATTCAAATTTGAACTTGGCTGGTTACATAGAGAAGGGTTCCACGAAATGGTTAAGACGGTTTGGGAAAGACCGGTTGGTGGTACCACTCCTATCTTGAGATGGAATAATAAAATGCGCGCAATGCGCAGACACCTCTCTAGTTGGGCGGCCCATGTGTCTGGTATTCTTAAGAAAGAGAAGACTCGCTTATCAACCTTGATTGAAGAGCTAGAGGCGCTGGTTGAGGTGAGACCGTTGTCTCCGCATGAGATTGAACTTAAGAATCAGTCCAATGCGCAGATAGCGAGTCTCCTTCGCGAAGAGGAACTCAAATGGTATCAACGTTTCAAAGCCCAATTCATATTGGAAGGAGACTCAAATACGCGATATTTCCATGGCATAGCCAATGGGAGACATCGGAAAAAACGCATTCACTCTCTTATTCAAGATGAAGGGTTGATTGAAGGCCATGAGCAACTCAAATCTTACATTACAAATTATTATAAAAGCTTGTTTGGTCCTCCGGATGAAAGTTCACTTTCTCTAAATGAGGACTTAACAGTTGTTATATCCCAAGTTTCTTTAGAGGAAAATGGCTTACTAACTGCACCTTATTCCGAGGAAGAAGTGCAGAAGGCTATTTTCCAAATGGAATGCAACAAAGCACCGGGTCCTGATGGCTTTCCAGCGGAGTTTTATCAAACTTTCTGGGACACTATTAAAGTGGATCTTCTAGATTTGTTCAGTGCTCTACATATGGGACAACTAGAATTATTTCGTCTAAATTTTGGTGAAGTAATCTTGTTACCGAAAGTTAATGAGGCAGAAAGGATTCAACAATATAGACCTATTTGCCTCTTAAACGTAAGTTTCAATATTTTCACGAAAGTGGCCACCATTAGACTTAATACGGTTGCGGATCATGTCGTTCAGCCATCACAAACCGCTTTCATGCAAGGAAGAACTATTCTTGATGGATTGGCGGTTTTGCATGAGACGGTACATGAGATGCATACTAAGAAATTAAATGGGGTTATTTTGAAATTAGATTTTGAAAAGGCTTATGACAAGGTCAAGTGGTCTTTCTTACAACAGACACTCAGGATGAAAGGTTTTTCTCCTGAATGGCGCGCTTTAATAAATAATTTTGTGTATGGAGGTAGTGTGGCAATTCGGGTTAATGATGACACCGGCCATTATTTCCAAACACGAAAAGGGTTACGCCAAGGGAATCCGTTATCACCTATGTTATTTAACATTGTGGCGCATATGCTGGCTATACTCATAGAGCGGGCCAAGTCTGATGGTCAAACTGAAGGGGTGATTCCACATCTGGTTGATGGTGGTTTATCTATTCTTCAATATGCCGATGATACAATTCTATTTATGGATCATGATCTCGAAAAATCTTACAACCTGAAATTAATCTTGGTGGCTTTTGAGCAGTTGTCGCGATTGAAAAATAATTTCCATAAAAGTGAATTGTTCTGTTTCGGTGATGCCCAAGATGATACAACTCTCTATACAGAGTTGTTCGGTTGTGGGCAAGGCCAATTTCCTATTCGCTATTTGGGTATTCCGATTCACTACCGGAGACTCACGATTGCTGAATGGAAAATAGTAGAAGAAAGATTACAGAAGCGCCTTAGTAGTTGGAAAGGCAAGTTGCTATCCCTGGGAGGAAGATTGGTACTCATGAATTCGGTACTGACAAATATGGTACTGTATATGTTATCATTCTTCCTGTTGCCAAAAGGAATTCTGCATAAACTCGATTATTATCGATCCAGATTCTTTTGACAAGGTGATAGCGAGAAAAAGAAATATCGACTGGTTAAATGGAGTGTAGTTTGTAGTCCCAAAGATCAAGGCGTGCTTGGAGTTCATGACCTGGAGGTCAAGAACTCAGCTCTGCTGGGTAAATGGCTTTTTAAGCTCCTTATCGAGAATGGGATTTGGCAAACTATTCTTCGGAGAAAGTATATCGGCTCCAAGACGTTATATCAGGTGGTTTGGAAACCTGGAGATTCACACTTCTGGGCTGGTCTAATGGCGACAAAAAATATCTTTTTTCGTCATGGTACTTTCTCAATTAAGAATGTAACACAGATACGGTTCTGGGAAGATGCTTGGTTAGACAATGCACCTCTAAGTGAACAGTATCCTGCGTTGTATAGTATCGTTCGTGGCAAAGGAGATACCATTGCCACAGTAATGGCTACCTCTCCACCGAATGTGACGTTCCGACGAGTTTTGCTAGGACAAAGGCTACTGGCATGAAATGCTTTAATTCATAGGTTGGGGGATGTTAACCTGTCGCCTGAACCAGATGAATTTAGGTGGAATTTACATGTAGATGGCTCTTTCTCGGTAAAATCTTTATACAGCGACATACTTCATTCTGATTTACCGGTTGATAATAATAAGAAAATTTGGAAGATGAAGATACCATTAAAAATAAAAATATTTGGATGGTATCTTCGTCGAGGAGTCATCCTCACCAAAGATAATATTGTTAAGCGGAATTGGCACGAAAGTACTCGATGTGTTTTTTGTCATCATGATGAAACTATTAAACACCTCTTTTTCCGGTGCCAGTTTGCGAGATCTATTTGGTCTATCATCCAAGTAGCGTCTACCTTGTATCCTCCCACTAGTGTGGCCAATGTCTTTGGTAATTGGATTCATGGAATAGATTAAAGGTTCAAGTTGCTTCTTAGGGTGGGGGCGCTAGCAGTTATCTGGGCGCTTTGGCTGAGTAGAAATGATAAGATTTTTAATGACAAAAATTTCTCCTTGTTGCAGGTCATCTACAGATGTACAGGGATTCTTCGTTCATGGTTACCTCTTCAGCGCATGGAGAACCGAGACCTATTTACGGAGGTCTGTACACGGTTGGAGGCTACGGCGAGGGATACTTTTTCCCTACATGGGTGGCAGCATAGTCTACGGATTGAAGCCCCACCCACACCTTAGGCGTTATATGATTCATCGTTCCGATATGTATTTCGCCTAGATATTTTTTAGTTTGGCATCTTTTTTGGACTTAAGACTCAAAAACGGCTGTGTGCATCCTGGTTATGTAGAGGATGGATGTAATTGCTTTCCCAAAAAGTAATAAAGCATCCTTTATCGAAAAAAAATCTACCAGGTGTTGACTGCCAAAACCCACCGGCGGGCAGCGGCCTTGTCAACACCGTAGAGCCGGGAAGAGCCTAGAGCTGCGGCTGGCTGAGACCCCTCCGAGCGACGGCCCGCAATGCTCTTCTGGTCACACGCGGCGATGCGAAGTGCAAGGGCGTGCCACCTGACCTATACCCGGTCAGGAAGGTGATGGGGATGCCTCGCTTAGTTTCCTGCAGGGCATACATGTAAACATTAAATACGAGCCTCGATCGGCTCTCGGAGTTATCCCGTGAATCGGCTCAAAGAGCCGATCCACCCATGATTCGTACGGGGTGCACGAATACTTGGTGGTCCTGCTTGATCAAGATGAAGCTAATGAGATCTACGACGATTTAGGGTTTTCACCGCATAATCGGATCATCCTACTCCAGGTTGGGCCTCGCGGCCACGCACGGTGCTCGTAAGCCGATCCTAAACAAGGCCTAAAAACCAACATGAAGTTGATCCTCGGAACATCCCGTTTAGGACTTGCGAACGCCACCCTACGTGCCACCGGATCCTCCCCCTTTGTAAGGCCTAACTATTGCAGATATTAAACTAATCCTTGTAGAACAAGGAGCAATCGTAACGGATCAGATCTACTAAATAATGATCAAGCGGGGTGCCGCCCCCACACCCGAGATAGGCGTGAGGGCGGCTAGATATGCAAGGGTTGCACTACGTAAGCATGCTTAAACGAAGAACAATGCTAACCCTAACACATCTAATGATAACTACGTTGCTCGCCATCAAAAGCGCTTCGATACGAGCAACGCATGAACAACGTGGGCTTGTGCTGCCTAGATCGCAAGATGCGATCTAGGCAGCATGTCGCTTACCTGATAGAAACCCTCGAGACGAAGGAGTTGGCGATGCGCCGAGATTGGTTTGTTTTGGGGTTGAACGTGAGTTGTTGTTTATTCCATAAACCCTAGGTACATATTTATAGTCCAACGGACTTTCTAATGTGGGCGTGCACCAAACCGTGCACGAGTAAGACTCTACTTTCTAAACTAAGATGCGATCTAATATTTTACAGATACAAGGGCAATTAAACCCAACTTGGTATAACAGGCCGATTCACGTAATCCTCCATGTATACTTCCTTTAAGCCCATCTTGATTGCGGCCCACCTCTGACTCGGTTAAATTCTGGTGATAACACATGCCCCCCTGGTTTTGGAATTGGTAATTCCAAAATCACTCTGCTTTCCTTCGTCGGGTCATGTCGTGGCAGAACCGTCGCAGTATCCCTCATGATGATGACTTGCCTTCTCAACTTCTCCGCGTGACTTGGCGGTCTTTTCTCTTTCTTTCAAACACCACTTCCTCGGAAACCGCTGTGGCATTGAATTTTCACCATATCCCCTTTTATTTAACCGCTATGAACAGTTCTGCTCCGCATCCCCCTCGCATTAGCAGTCCCAAAACCTCCTCGCGCCATCATGTCTTCTTCCTCCTCTCGCCCTATCGGATCCTTCCAGCCGGTCCTCCATGTCCCGCGAGCCGACGCCGGAGCACAACCCGGCGGCGGTCCATGCGGCTAACACCCGTCGCGCCATTGCGGCCGGGGAGGAGTCGGACCATGACTTCTCCATCCGGTCCGAGGACGACCGGTCCTCGACGGACGGGGAGAGCGACCTCCGTTTCCTCGCCGACGGGGAATCGGAGGAGGAGAGCGATGACGATCGCTTCTCCCGGGACGACTTCACCTCCTCCGAGGGGGTGGTGGAGGAGGAAGAGGAGGAGGAGGAGGACGACGACGACGACTCCTCGAGGGCTACCCACCGGCCGAAGCGCCTCCGCATGTGGTGGGACGACGACAACCAGCGACGACGAAGACGGGGATGAAGCCCCCGTGGAGGGCTACGGGAGTAGCGACGAGGAGCCCATCGGCAGCAGTGCCGATGAGAGCTCTGAGGATGACGATGAGGGAAGTGACGGCCCGTAGATAGGACCTCTAGCATAGGGTCAGTAGTAGTAGATGGGGCAATGTATCCCCTAGTATTTCCTTTTGAGGGCAATTAGCTCTTTATGTAAGAAATCCCGCCTATCAATGAAGAACTGTTCCCCACTTTGATTTTGCCGATTTCTTCTGAGTTTTAATTGAGCCGATTCACCCCTCCTACTGACCTTGCCGATTCATCCCTTTCGCCAATGTGTAATGAGCCGATAACAACACATCGGTCCTTCGACATTCATCCTTCTATTCTTCAACTCCTTAGCGAGCGCTCATCGTTTTGTGAAGAAGGTTGCAACGAAGATCAGCCGATGGTACTTCAATCGGTCCTTCAATGGAGCATCTACCGTGCTCGTTGCCCCCCGAGTCTCAGCCGAGGCAAAACAGAGACGAGGATACGCAAATGAGCTGCATAGACCTGGGCTTGATCGTGTGTGGGGAAGTTCCTTATGCAGCGTCAGCCGATTTGAACACAAATCGGCTTCTCTGAGCGGAAAGCCTTCAAGGTGAGCTGCCCCCCGAGCTTCTTTAGTTCTTGCTGGTTAGATTGGCTCCTTTCCTTTGGTGAATCTAATGTCATCCATCCTTGACCTGATCCGTCCGCCCATGCTGCTCCTGATATTGTTCTTGAAGAGAGGATCTGAGCTTCCAAACTCGCTCCATTGAGGAGTTCCTTCATAAAAAATCTCCCTTTGTGCTCCATTGACCCTCCGATCGTAACGAGTTACTCCCCTTGAGTCGATGGCCATGCATCGGCTTTCATATCCTTAAGTCGATGCCTGCTGCATCGGCTGTGTTCGAAAAATTTTCGAATTTTCATATATATATTTTTATATTTGGCCGATTCCTCTTAGTCGGCCCCCAATGTTTCCTTGCACGTATGTTCTCACATGTTTATCTGCACATGTTCATCTGATTATATGCCCCCCGAGCCGATACCTGCTGGATGACTGCAGATATCGGCTTGTATGGATAGCCGAGGCACCGCACTTGTACGTCGGCTTCGCAAAAATCCACGCCGACTCTCATCCGCCGACGTGGCCACCGCCCAGCAGATCGGTGCTGAACGCAAGCGGAACATGTGGTGAAAGTAATTTTGGCCGATTGCTGGAATCGGCCTCCATATTCATTGGAGAGCTGACTGAAGGTCCTGTAATGTCCCTTCATAAATTTTTTTTTTTTGGGGCCGATCACAAGGATCAGCCTCTCCTGGTTTGCTCATTGGTTTGATCTTGCTACTTGGTCAGGCTGGATAAAACCAACCCGACCTCTGACTTGATGCGCTTGCTGTCGTCCACCTTGAGTGCTCCGTAGAGTCGTGGAGCGCTAAGCTCGTCGGCAAGACGAGTACCATGTTTGTGCCGGCCGATGTCTCATCATCGGCTTTCCTCGTTTGGGGCGCCACTCCATTTTCCGTGGACGACCCTCTTCATCCAGGGTTCGCTGAACCTTTGCGGCCAGATCAGGCCGTGCCTTCCTTAGCGTATGCAGGTACAACCTTTCGGCTTCCTCCAGGCCGCGCAATCGCTGAACCCTACGCTTTTGGGAACGGCTGAGTCCGTCGTGGGCACCACCTTGGCCGGTGGTACCTGTCTTCTTTCACTTCTCCCTCGTCTTCCGAATCCTCAAGATCTGCCCAACGAGGTGACTCGGCGCGTTTGCTTTGTGGCGGGAGAGGCCCTAGGCGCTCGAACACGGACACGTTGGCTGCCTCCTTCTTTTTATTGTTGCATTCTCGGGCAATTGCCGATTGTGGGCAATCGGCTCATTCCCGAATCCCAGCGAGTGTCCGAAGAAGGGGCAGTCCCAATGTCCGGCGTTGTCATCTTGCTCCCTTGATGCTTCCGTGGCACGGCGCTCGTGCTCCTCCTCATCGCGATCCTCGCCGACGATATCTTCTCGGCTTCTCTAGCCGGACGATCTCCCCTATCATCGTAATTGGACCGTCGGCGTTGGTCATACCGACTCACATATTTGTTGAGGAGGTGATCGGAGAGGGGTCGCCGATATCTTATATTCTTCACCTCTCCCTCCGTGACATAGCGCTTGCCATCATGACGGAGCCGATCGCGTGGAGCGGCCTCCTCTCGTATCCTTGCTATGAGAGCAGCTGCCCTCATCTCCATCTTTGCCGAGTGGTTTCCGAGTCCTACCATGTTGATGCCGAACGAGGGACCCGGCTGGCAACCTTCGGGGTAGGTGATTTCTACCATGTTAACGGCGGGGAAGGGTTGGGTGTCGACCTTCATGGCGTACTCGGTTGAAAATTAGCCGCCCCTTCTCTATCGCCGCTTGGATGTGCCGACGCCACACCCGGCGGTCGTTGGTGGCATGGGAAAGCGAGTTGTGGAATTTGCGGTACGGCTTTCCGTTTAGCTCCTTCGCCGTGGGGAACTTGAGACCTTCAGGAATCGTCAACTCGTTTCTCCTTGAGCAGGAGGTCGAAGATTTGTTCAGTCTTGGTCACGTCAAAATCAAATCCCTCGGGCGGCCCCGGTGGCTTTACCCATTTGCGAGCCACGGGGTTCCTCCCCGAGTCCACTCGGCCATCTGCTATTTCTTGGTCTCCCGCAGGCACTTCATCTTCCTCTCGTATCGACCATAACTATCGCACGCTTGAACTTGTCTTGGTACAGGTCGGGGTGGCGCTGTTCATATGCCGATAGTTTCTGAACCATGTGCGCCGGCGAGGGATAATCTGCTTGGGAGGCCATGTCCTTGAGCTGTGTTGCAAGGCCTGCTACCGCCAACTCGATCGCTTCCTTTTCAGTTATACGAACCGAATAACATCGGTTCCTAAGATTCCTGAAGCGCCGGATGTATTCTCGTCACCGTTTCCCGCGCTTCGACGTAGTTGTGCTAGATCGGCAATGCCGGACTCGGAAGCTTCGAATGGTATTGCATATGGAACTCGTTCTTCCAATTGCTTCCAAGCCTGGATGGAGTTTGCCGGCAAAGAGGTGTACCATCCAAAAGCCGATCCCGTGAGGGACCGTGAAAAGAGCCTCACGCGTAGCTGATCCGACACCGAAGCCGGTCCTAGTTGAGCCAAATATCGGCCGACGTGCTCGATGGAGCCGGAGCCATCCGATCCACCGAATTTGGAGAAGTCGGGGAGCCGATATTTAGGTGGCAGCGGGATCATCTCGTAATCGTCGGGGTACGGCTTGGAATAGCCGACCGCCCTTCTTTTCGGCATCATGCCGAACCGGTCTCTCGCGATGGTACTGATCTGATCCGCTGTGCTGGCCGTAGGCGTTGCACTCTGAAGATTCGCCGGGGTGGCGTACTTGGCCAGCCATGTTTTCTTTTCCAGCTCTGAGCCAGCTGCAGGAGCTGGGCTCGGGAGTTTCGTCGGTGTGGCGTATTTAGTTAGCCACGTCTGCTTCTCAAGCTCTATCGCCGACGTTCCTCCTGTCTTCGCCGGAGTCCCCGATGTTGTGGCCTGGTTTGTGAGTGCCCAGTCACCACAATCCGGCACATACATGCACGCGTATCCTTGAGGGATCTCCTTAGGCGCCTCCATTAAGAACTGGTAGTCACTAGGGTCGCCACCAATCTTGTAGACGAGGAATGCCGGTGTGGTCGGCACTTCAGCAGGTGCTGCCAACGCATATGGCAGCGGTGGACGGGACTGGAGTGGCAACTCTCCTTGATGAGTCCCGAGAGCTGGTCCTGACGGCGAGTACTGGTGGCTCATGATCTCCTGGATCACGCGCGAGCGACACGCTCCAACACGTTGACCAAGTTCTCGCAGTGGCGGTGTAGCGAGTGAGCCACCAGGTAGTTGATCTCCTGCCGCAGACCCCTGGTGCGTTCCTCCGACGGGGTAGAGAGGTCTATTCCATCGAGCGCACCTTGCGGTGAGAACCCCTTCCATCTGATGCCATGGGAACGGGTTCTCTGAAAAGAGCCGATGAGGTCGGCTTCGAGGGTGGCCTTGATCTCGTTGTATTGCTTCTTGAGGTCGTCGGGCGGATCCTCGTAGGTGATCGAGCGTGCGCGTCCGCCATCTCGGATGTAGATGGCGATGTGGTTGATGCAGACGATTGTCCCACCGGGCGTGCCGGAATGTGTTGACCGCCAAAACCCACCGGCGGGCAGCGGCCTTGTCAACACCGTAGAGCCGGGAAGAGCCTAGAGCTGCGGCTGGCCGAGACCCCTCCGAGCGACGGCCCACAATGCTCTTCTCGGTCACACGCGGCGATGCGAAGTGCAAGGGCGTGCCACCTGACCTATACCCGGTCGGGAAGGTGATGGGGATGCCTCGCTTAGTTTCCTGCGAGGCATACATGTAAACATTAAATACGAGCCTCGATCGGCTCTCAGAGTTATCCCGTGAATCGGCTCAAAGAGCCGATCCACCCATGATTCGTACGGGGTGCACGAATACTTGGTGGTCCTGCTTGATCAAGATGAAGCTAATGAGATCTACGACGATTTAGGGTTTTCACCGCATAATCGGATCATCCTACTCCAGAGTTGGGCCTCGCGGCCACGCATGGTGCTCGTAAGCCGATCCTAAACAAGGCCTAAAAACCAACATGAAGTTGATCCTCGGAACATCCCGTTTAGGACTTGCGAACGCCACCCTACGTGCCACCGGATCCTCCCCCTTTGTAAGGCCTAACTATTGCGAGATATTAAACTAATCCTTGTAGAACAAGGAGCAATCGTAACGGATCAGATCTACTAAATAATGATCAAGCGGGTGCCGCCCCCACACCCGAGATAGGCGTGAGGGCGGCTAGATATGCAAGGGTTGCACTACGTAAGCATGCTTAAACGAAGAACAATGCTAACCCTAACACATCTAATGATAACTACGTTGCTCGCCATCAAAAGCGCTTCGATACGAGCAACGCATGAACAACGTGGGGCTTGTGCTGCCTAGATCGCAAGATGCGATCTAGGCAGCATGTCGCTACTCGATAGAAACCCTCGAGACGAAGGAGTTGGCGATGCGCCGAGATTGGTTTGTTTTGGGGTTGAACGTGAGTTGTTGTTTATTCCATAAACCCTAGGTACATATTTATAGTCCAGCGGACTTTCTAATGTGGGCGTGCACCAAACCGTGCACGAGTAAGACTCTACTTTCTAAACTAAGATGTGATCTAATATTTTACAGATACAAGGGCAATTAAACCCAACTTGGTATAACAGGCCGATTCACGTAATCCTCCATGTATACTTCCTTTAAGCCCATCTTGATTGCGGCCCACCTCTGACTCGGTTAAATTCTGGTGATAACACCAGGACTAACTACATTTAACAACAAGCTGTCAAGGCAGGCATTGGGTAGCACAAGCCTACCAGCCGAGGATAAGAACCTACCCATCCATGCTTCAATCTGCCTGCTAGCTTTCTAACTAAGAACAGCCATTGGTCAATGGTTAGCGTTCGGTCGGAGATGGGGAGGCCTAGGTGAACAAATGGGAATGATCCCAGCTTGCAATTCAGCATATCAGCGGCCCTACACTGTCCGTCCATAGGCCGTACATATATTCAAAGCACATAAGAAGGAACTTTAGGTTTGCGATTTCGAGGTCATCATCTTGGAACAAGATCAGCGTGTCATCCGTATATTGGAGATGCGAGATTTCCCCTGGAATGAGATGTGAGATGACCCCCCGGATATGCCCTACGCGGTAGGCAGCCGAGAGAATCCCAGAAAGAGCTTCACCAATGAAGTTGAATAACAGGGGAGAGAGTGAGTCCTCTTGACGCACTCCTCGCCTATTTCTAAAAAAGGTCCAATCTCGCCATTGATTGAGATTGATGTTTTCCCTCCGGACACAAACTGCGAGATTTTGTGGATATAGCCTGCATCAAAGCCCTTGCAGTGCAAGATACTGACAAGAAGTTCCAATTGACTCGGTCATAGGCCTTTTCGAAATCAAGCTTAAGTAGCACTGCCCCAAGTTTCTTCCTTTTTAGCTCGTGAATAATTTCCAAAAGGGCCAGTGACCCATCTAAGATAAAGCGACCCTTGATGAATGCAGTTTGGTTGGGACTAATCACCCGGTTGGCAATAGGATCTAGGTGGGAGGCGAAGGCTTTAGCAACAATCTTGAAAATCCATTGATGAGAGCGATGGGCCTGAATTGGGTGATGGATTCAGCTCCCGGCACCTTACGAATGAGGGACAGAACTCCAAAGTTGAGGCGGGCAATATCAATTATGCCAAGGATGAAGTCATTCAGGATATGGAGAACCCCATGTTCAACCAGATGCTAGAACTTCTTAAAGAAGAGGACAGGGAGACCGTCCGGGTCCGGGGCGGTGTCCGTCCCAGCGGTCATCATCGGAGTCCAGGGTTTCGTCTTCATCTTCCTCCTTGTCCTTGTCATGGCGGGGGTTGGGTGGAGGGGTGGGGGCGAGGAAGGACCCCCCACCCTCTGACCTGGTTCCACCTCTGTGCGGATGCCAAAGCCTTGCGAGTTGATGAAGAGCATGATGAACGGAGGAATCTGCACATGGGCGTGGCACCCAAACTTCATCCAGACCGGGACGTTGCCATGGATCAGAGAGAGCTCGTGTTTTACACTGAGCTCATCTCCTCTCAGCAGCGTTCTTTTTGTTTCTTCTAGCATTCCATCATTGTCACAGGTTGTCACAGGTGGGCTATATATCACCCGTATTTTACACTGGGCGCTAGAATATGGTTGGCTAGCCTGTCGCTTGTGATGCATGATGTACCACATCACTCTTCGAATTCGCATCAATGTCCAGTCTTAGACTCATAATCTGTTCTACAGAAGGAGAAAAAACAGAGACTAATAATTCACCTAAACAGACGAGGCACATAAATGAATCAAGTTACTATTAGAAGAAATAAAAAAGAAATCCACTCTCAAATCTATTCCATAGCATTTCTCTTACAGATGGATCAAACAAGCTTAATGCTACGTGAGAACCTTTGACCCAAAGCAGCAGAGTGGAGCTCAAACTGAATATGCACGGCAAAAGATACATACCCTCTGGAAGATGAGAAGCAAATCCATGGCTTAATCATACCGAAGGAGCTGATGGTTACGCCAATCATTGGAATCAGTATATGAGACTAGCATACACAATTACACATACGCTAGCTCTTTACACCATTCAAAAACTGAAATACTAACCATCTCACCAGAAGCTTGTATCATCACAACAAACACACAACACACACATCAGAATACACACACCGCCTTCCAACAAGCACTTGAGTCTTGACAGCTTCCATTTGTGCACTTAGCACCGTTTCATCATCAGGTTTCGCTTATTTCTGGACCTCGGAGTCATACACTTCTCCTCAAGATACGGTCTCTTCCAGTTATCAACTGTGCATCAAAACTAGTGATCTTGCTCAGCAGACCATCACCGTCTTCGTTGGGACGCAAGACGGCATCTAACGTCGCCATCACATTTTTAGTGATGCCATCTTGATCCGCGCTGGGGTGCAAGCTGGCATGTACCGCCGCAACTATTTCTTTAGTAATACAACCGTCATCCATCAGAGCTTGGCTGAGAGACTCCAGTGCCGCGACAAGCACAGAGGAAGCTTTCTCTGTGCCAACATGACCATCGTCTGCAACACTGTCTTCAGTGAATTCAGTTTCTGATTCCTCCTGTGTCAAAGACGGATCTCAGTGGATGTAAGAATTCAAGTGTTTGCATGGACAGATTGTGCACGGCTATAAATTCCAAGTTTCCAACAATACATCACCAATTTAGTATGCTTCTTAGTGGACAAAAATTTCAGAGCTCAAATATGTAATGCAACACTACAATATCCTTGTGCTATCATGTACTCCCGCCGTCTACATTTTGGTTTTTGGATAAGTCTACTTTTATCAATTTTGACTAACTTTCTAGGAAAAAGTGACAACATTTATGACAGTAAACTACTGTCACTAGATCCATCTCAAAATATAGTCTCATAATATAGTAATTTGATGTCACATATGTTGATGCTATTTGCTAAAAAAACTGGTCAAAGTTGATAACGTTTGACTTATCCAAAAACCTGAAAGTACACTATTTGTGGACGGGGAGTATAATCACTAATCAGCACTCAAAACTCAAGGTAAAACTTAGAACATTGCATCCTCGTACAAATATACAGTATGCAATTGAATTGTCAAACTACATGTTGCGATGTGATAAGAACTGATAGAAATTTTTTGCAGCAACACAATAATCCAATACTCCCAAGTAAATTAAATCCATACAATCTACAAACACCGAGAAGAATACTTCACAGATAAGAATAAGCTCACCTTGCTTTGTAACAAAGAGGGAGGCCATGCCATGACGTAGGGATGGCTCTGCAAATTGTAGCAATATGCACCTTTAAAGAGCTTGCATATCTCCGATGTTTTCAGGCACAAGGATAGATACAACTCAGAAGATTGTGTGTCCTTGTAGTAGAAAATAGACAGATATACAAAGCCATCGATGACCGTCACAACCTTCGGCCAGACATGACGGAGCTCTTCATCTTTTGAGAATCCAGTGAGATTCTTAACAATCGGGACCAACGGGAACTCCTTGTACAACATCCACCTCTTGATGACACTATCGTCGTCGGCTGTCAGGAAATAAGAAACAAGTTTGTCACCCTCTACATCTACCAGGCAGGGCTTCCCATCCTTAGTCTCACCAAGCTTATATGACGACTCTTCTTCTCTGATCGAAGGACTCGGCACGTCGATTAGAGAGAACTGGAAGGTCGCGGTGTTGAGCACCACAGTTTTTTCCAGGCAACAGTTTGGCCACCAGATGAGCCCTCGCATCACCCTACCGGCCATGTCAGCATCGATTATTGTCAGCATATTCTCCGGAAAAAATTGCCACTCCTTGGTGTCAGATGAGAAGACGGCGGCACGTGCCCACCCTCCGAGGACCTGAATGACACAGACCACACGGGGCGGCGCCTGGCCATCTTCGGAGGAGAGAGTGTAGAAATGAAGAGAGATGTAATGGATGTCCAAATACAGCGCCTGCATTAGCGGGTTGTAGTAGGCGCTAGTGCTCCCGCTCACGTTGTCGAGGATGAAGTAGCCCTGACGGCTACGAATCGAGTGTGGGAAGCAGACGTCAATGACATCGGCTTGGTCGAGCTCAGGGTCGCCGCTGCGCCAAGGGCAGGGAAAGGCCGGGGCCACTTCAAAGTTTGGATCAAGGAAGAACCCGAGGACAGGCGGCGCGTGGAGCGCACGGAAACTGTGGCGGAAGGCGGGGGACGAGCGGACGGCGCGGCGAAAGTCGCTGCAGGCGAAGGCGGCGCGGACAAGGCTCGGGAGGGCCGGGAGGCGGAGGAAGATCTCGCGGAGGAGGTCATCGCCGACACAGGTTATGGTGGTGGGTGTGGCCGGCAACGGTGGCAGCTGGGAATCCATGGCTGCTGACTTGCCAAGCGGTCACGAGTTCAAGCGGCACCCCGGTTGTAATTATCTCAAGCCCTGGAAGGGAGGAAGCAAGGGGCTGGACTTTTTCCAGAGAAATAGTAGCTAGGAAATTTTCTGATTCTAAAAAAAATACCTTGGAAATTTCAAACCTTTGAAAATAAGAGAAGGACACTTAAAAGGCTAAAATATGGTTTTCTTGCTGTCCTGAGCCAGCTGCAAGAAGCAATGGCTGCTGACTTTCCTAGCGCCCCGGATGTAATTAGCTCATGCCCAGGAAGCAAAGGCCGGACCTTTTCCGGAGAATTAGTAGCTAGGAAATTTCAACCATGTGAAATAACACTTAAAATGCTTAAATATGGTTTGCGTGTTGTCGTGAGCCAGCTGCAAGAACTCCTCTCGACCATCGTGCGTGTTGTGTAATTTTATTCATGGTGGTTGGTTTCTGAGTCTATTTTTCTTTCCGGAAAAGAGGGATCTGGTCAACCGTAGTTTGACCAAACTTCATAACTAATTAAAAATTGCTCAAAATCTTTTGAAACCTTCACTTATGGCATATGTGTCTCATCAAGTAGTTTCCATGAAAAATAATAAATGTGAAAAACAATCTTTATCTACTAACCCACTCTCAAAGTTGAGGTACGATGTCAGTCGATCATGTCCCTCGACCCCAATTAGCTCCTTGTGGACTATTATATTAGTTCACCTAGCATTGTTCAAATGACCTCAAATTTGGGACAAGGATGCACGGTCACATGACAAATGATTTTTCAACATGTCCTGCCAATTTGGTTTGAAAAGTTTCAAAAAATCATCAAATACTCAAAATATTCAAGGACAAGGGAGAAAATTCAAAAAAAAAATTGAAAACTTGTGCGTGGATGCACTAGATTCCATTGTGACCGAGAAGTTTGAGCTTTGACAGCTTTTCAAAAAAAACTTTGCTTTGCAGCATAACTTTTCATCCCTAAACATTCTTAGGATTTCAAGCGAGATGATCAAGGCCATGGCCATAAATAGAGTAAGCGAATCACTCCATGAAGTAGCCGCTTCTCTCTCTCTCTCGTGCTCTATCTATCTCTCTCTCTCTCCACGACAGGATGTGAGGAAGCATTAATTTCTGCCCCACTGACTCTAACCAGATAGAGCTGGCATAAGCGGTGAACTTCCTTTTCTCGTGCGCTCAAGCCAGGCCGCCGAGAGTGGATAGCTTCTCTACGAAGGCTCTGGCGCGATTTTTTTTTGCCCTTCACGAGAACATGGGTCGTCTAACCAAGCCTTTAATCACTCAAGGCCGCTGACATATGGTGCCCACCTTACATGGACCTACAGACCATATAGCTTTTCTGCGAAGACTCTGGCGCGACTATTGTTTCCCCTTCGCGAGAACAAGGTTCCTCTAACGTACGCTTCATTCACCCGGGGCCGCTGACATATGGTGCCCACCTTACATGGACGTACACGACCCGGACAGTATACTTTCCACCATAAAATGACTTGATGTCGATTTACAAAACAATAGGGCTAATTTGAACATGGCCAATTTAAACTACAAGTGTGTGTGTTAGCCTGCCCAAGAAAATTAGGAAAAATCATTTTAAGGTACCCAAGTAGTCATTGATATTTAGGCAGAAGTCTCGAGCAGAGCCCAACTTTAAATTAATAAAGCCACAACGGCCAGAGTATACATAGGTCACAACACCAACACCAACACACATAGCGGAAACAACACGGAAGTCCAGCACAACCACCACAACAGACGCTCTAGAAAGGAGAGCACAACTCAGTACATCAGCTAGTGCCCCAACACATCGCTAAAGCACCACACCGGAGAAACATGACCCGAGGGAGACCGCCTAGTCTTGGGCCCTGCTGGTTGTATGGAGGGAGCGAATCCGGGTGATCGCCTCCTCCACCGCCGCGCGATCTTGCCTCCTAGCCACTAACGTCCACACCTGCATATAAAGAGATATTTTGTATACCCCATCAGCAGGTTGGTTCGGGAAAACCCCTTCGATAGTGAACTTGTTCCAAAGGTTCCAAAGCGTCCATAAGAGCGCCACACATGCAATCCAAAGAACTAGTTTAGTTTGCCCCACCTGGTTATGAAGGAGCCGGAAGATATCCGCAAAGCAAGATGGATCCCAAGTGTGACCAAGCAGTTCCCCAACTCTGCTCCAAAGGAACTTGGCCAGAGGGAAGGAGAAGAAGATGTGGTTATTGTCCTCTGTCTCCGCATAAAGGGAACAAACAACCGTAGAAGGCCCCCTACACCTCCTAATGTTCTCATTAGATGGGAGGCGCTTCCTGCCAAGCTGCCAAAGGAAGATTTGCACCTTTATGGGGACCGCAATCCGCCAGAGGTCACTGAAGTGTTTGCTAGGGGTGCCCTGACAGAGCTTAAGATAAAGCAAGCGGACCGAGAACCTCCCCGAAGGCTCAAGCGTCCAAACCATAGTGTCCTGCTGTTTTTCTCTTTTTTTTTGTTTTTTTCTGTTTTTTTTTTGTTTTTTGCTTCCTTTTTTTTGGCAAAACGGATCGGGACGGGAGTCACACGATCTGGTCAGCGATTAGCAGCCGCCGGCGGCAGATGGCCGGCGAGACAGGCCAAATCTCGGTGATTCCCGGCGATGGAGAGCCAATTGCTTACGCCGGCGACCTTTTCCCGGCGAATCCCGGCCGATCGGCAGTTCTCGACGGCCCGGGCGGAGGCGAGCACCTGGCGACGGGCGGAGGGAGCAGGTCCTGCCGCGTCGGGCGGCGAGCGGGAGCGGGAGCGGGCCTGGCCTCGGGGGAGCGGGCCTGGCGTCGGGATCTGGTGAGCTGGAGCGAGGAGTGCCTGGCGTCGGGCGGAGCGGAAGCGGGCCTGGCGTCGGGCGGAGACGAGCGCCTGGGTCCGATAGCGGGATCGGGATCGGGAGGAGGAAGAGTAGCAGGCAGGGTCCGATAGCGGGATCGGGAGGAGGAAGAGCAGACGGACGGGCGACGGATGGAGATGAACAAGCAACGTCGGCCGGGAAAACTAGAGGATCAATTTTTGCTCTGATACCATGTTAGGGCAAAATGCTTGTTGTATTACAGGGGGCCAAACCACAATATATAGTACATGTACAGGTGCACATATGCAGAAAGCCCCCTAACATATGGGAAAACTACAATATACAGATATACATCTAACACTTGCATCTTTGCAACGCAACAAAACCCATCTATTTTCGAGCTCCCTATCGACCTCTACAAAATTGTGAAATCCCCTGATCTTAAAAGCCTGTCGAGAGTGCAGTCAAAGGGACCCCTGCAGATTATCTTGGACCCCACTTTCCACCTCTCTCATTTCCTCTCCTTGTCTCCTAAAAATTGAAATGTGAAATTCTATACAATCTTGGTAATATCCTCTGTATCCTAGAGCTTGAAATTATCATTTTAGAGCTCTATGCTGTCTAGAACAAAATCGTAAAAGCTGTTTATTTTTTAGAAAGACTGGAGTTTTGTGACCCCTAGAAATCACCAAAACTGCTCTCCACTTTCGACCCCCACCAAATCCCCTGTGATTCTCCAAATATTCCTTTGAAACATTCTGTGGCATCTAGGTACTACTCTCTCTGCCCAGGAGGAAGAACCAACCATTTTCGAGTTCTCAGTTTGTTGGACCAAATTTGTGAAATCCACTCAATCGTGAAAACTGTCAAAGGTTACAGTTGTTGTTATCTCTGCCGCGGACCATCTAAAACACTCAACTTTCGACTTCTCTCTCTAATACTCTGTGTCTCCATAAAATCGTTTGGAAAATTCCTAGTAAACTAGATGTTACCCTCGATCTCTGCGTAGAAAAAGAATTCACTCTCCAGTAGTGCCGAGCAAAAAGAGGAAAATGGGTCGATAGAAGTACATATCTGGGCGAGACGACCATGTCCATCTCTGCGTCCCTCTCTATCGCTTCTGCCCAAGCATCTGCGTCTCTGACCTCCCCTGTCCACGACCAAGTGCACGCCCGCTCCATTCCTTGTCCGTTCCTTTTCAAACATCGAGCACCTGGCGGGCGAGCCCTGGAAAGCCCTCCCCGAGCCAACCTTCTGCAGAGCACGCCTCCCCTGCCTCCCCTAGCACGCAGGTGAGCTTCGCCGTCCCCGCTGTTTTCCGCCGCCAGTTTATGGTCTGGCCGCTCTGGTAGAAGGACGCCATCCGGCGGCCCTTTTATTTTTTTCCCTGTCTTTTAGCCATCTGCCGGCCTCTCCCAATCTGGCCTGGCGAGGATCTGCTCGGCCAGGCTGGTTTCAGCCCATTTATTAAATTCGAAAACCCAGGATTTAAATCCAGTATCTTGACCAGTTAGTTTAAATCGAGTAAAAATAGAAAAATGGATCATTTGGCCGAATCCAAATTTTCATGACTACTTGGATGAGTTTATAACCACTGAGTAGTCTCAGATCTATTTTCGGATCAATATTTTGACCACACTAAAATGCTACTAAAACTGTGCTGTTAGACAAAAAAAAATTGTGAGAGTTTGGTGCTTTAAATGAGGCCAAGAAAATTGTTCTGGACACCTTGAGTTGATACCTATCGTATGGCAAAGGTGGCAACTCTTGGTTTGCAACCTACTGCAAACAGACTAAGTCCCAAGTTCTCAGGTCAGTGGACATTAGGAATTTATTTCAGGAGTTTGGAAGGGAGTCCTTTTAGATGCCCCACGGAGTCTGTTACTACCTCATTTTGCCATTCGCCTCCCTCACGCCGTGGTAACGCCCAGGTACATGATTTTACTGTTAGGCGCATAATTTATGACCAAACCTTCCGATCTCCAATCATTTAGCACCCCAGGTACATCTAAGCCGGAGCCAATTCATCCAACAACTTGTAAAGTGAACTCTGGAGTACACAAACTTGTACTGAAGGAGCAAATAGGTACAAACGCAATCAAAAAGCAACATGTGGCATTGTATTTTTTGCAAAAAAAAAAACCTATGTGTTTTTCTTTTGAAATTGTAACCATAGAGTTGCCTTACAGGCTGGTCACACTTGTTTGTGGCTTACATAAAAAAATTAAAACTAACTATGGACAGTGGGGATTCAAACTCGCGATCTAACAATGCGATCTACTCACAATTACCAGTATACCTAGCCGTACTTCATAGATGTTTGCTGGACATCATCTTATTATACGATTGACGCGAAGGAGTAACATGTAGCTGTACTGCTGTACCATTACCTTTTTTTGCGAAAAACTATACATTATTAATCAATAGCTACCAGTAAGATAATGCGGAAGCATACACACAAAGTTGCCACAGATTTAAAACGTCGAAACAAGGCATATTGGAAAAAAGGAAAAAATTGCAACTTATATAACGGCATAAGGAATATGAAAATGTGAAGCACTTGATATAAATCCTACCCATTATTCATCAGTAGTTCCCGGTAAGATACCTCGGAAGTATAAACCTAAAGATTTGCTAATACAAACTCTATAAATAAAAGATAAAACAACAGTATGCAGTTTTCTTTTGCGTGAAATATCCAATATTCAGATCATCCATTAATTAAGATACGAGACTATGATTTAATTCTGTCTACGGGATACAATACCAAATCAACAAGCACTCTGTATAATCCCATGAACTCCAAATGCCTCTTAGAGCCAGGGGTCACTTGTATTCCGCCAATCAGTCCAATTCTCTATGGATACAAATAGTACAGTGCAGCTTGTGACACTAACTACAAAATCGAGAGACTCGATGCCATGATGGCGTGTAATGCATGTGTGTACCTCGATAGAGAGGACGGTGTTGTGGGGAAGAGCTCGAGCAGTTCATCGATGCCGCACTTGCGCGACAGGTTGCACACGAACATCTCGCATGGCCGTGGCCGCCGCTGCGACCACCCGCTAATATCATCATCCTCTCTTGCCAGCTCGTCGCTACCATACTCATCCTTGCCGTGCGCGGCCGAGTGAGGACCACCCGCCCACTCCTGCTGGTCATATGACTGAGCCTCACCCTTCTCTGTTTCAAATGCGAGTGTGATCGTTGTCGGAGGCCGGAACATTGCACAGGCCCAGCTACGTCATCCACGCCGTGTTGTGGTCGCAAAAGTATTCACAGACTAAAGATAAAAGATAATGTCCAGCTTATTTAGCAAATTGATGTGTGTTGTAGTGGCAATCACGTGTGGGCTTTATTGGTTGATCACGAGTTCGAATGCCCACTCCTTCTATATAGTTTTAATTATTTATGTATGCGACTGACAGGTGGGACCAACATGTGAGGCAGCTCCATGGTTATAAAGTTTAAAATAAAACATACAAGGGTCTTTTTGCAAAAAATAAAATGCCACATGTCACCTTTTGATTGCTCTTGTACCTATTTGCTCCGTTAGTGCAAGTTTGTGTAGTGCGGAGTTCACTTTACAAGTTGTATGAATTTGCTCCAGCTTGACGAGTTGATGTACTTGGGGTGCTAATACCTCTTTAAGTAATTTCATGACCAAATTCAGCAATAACTTTTTTTTGTCAAAAACAAGCAGAGAGACACATCGGCTCCTCTCGCGTGTGGTTGGCTTATTAAAAGATACCCCAACATACCGGCTGCGACTTAATAATTTGTAGTAAAATAAGTTTCACAAAATAACATTACTTTGCTTGACCGCCGGCACTTCACTACGGTTTGAACAGGTTGCCCAAGTGTATAAGTTTCACAAAATACACGATGGGTACTTAAATTTGTCGACGGAGTTCGATTAGGTCACTGTACTTAGAGAATACACATTTACGATCATCAAAGACGTCTCATGGGCTCACATACGGTCACCGGTGGTAATGTAGTAATGTATTTGATAACGTGGCAAGCTGGGGACCATCTATCAGTGCAGGTGGCAATACATTGACCGGTCCAACTGAGCGTCTTTTGCGAAAATCCCCCTCAATCTTCAGTTGTGTGTCTTCTTTCTCCTTATGTTGTATCCGCTCCAAACATGTAGAGGAGATTGAACGAAGCAGGCCAGCTGCCGCGCCGCACTCCCTGCGTCGTCCTGCTCCGGCCGTCGCGGCCGTGCAGGGGCGGCGCCGCCTTGTAGACGAGCGCGACGCGGAGGTGCCACGCGACGGGGCATCCCTCGGACCCCTAGACGCGGATGACGCCATCCTTGTTCTCTGCCTCGCTATCGGCCCTCCTCTCTCTCGCTCGAGCAGGGAAGCGGCAGCAACGGCAACGATTGTGGAGGAGGAAGGACGGGAAAGGTAAGTGGACGGAGTGGCCGGTGAATCTCGTTTCCGCGAACTAGCAGCTTGTCGGCTGCAAGGAAAATGGGGAGGAGCAGCAGCTCGTCGATGCGGACTAACTCAAACATGCGGCAGTGCCCACCATCACCGGGAGAGTAGGAGAGGTGCGCAGCCATAGCCCCTTCTGCCGAGCAACCGAACTGCAGTTTTTCTTGTTCTGGGATTTCTTCCCGGCGAGCATCTTCTTTCTTGATGGCAATTTGGCAACAGACTCCGTTTGCATCCTTGAATCCGGCCATCTTCCTCATCAAGTTGAGACGAAAAATGTGTCGATCATCTCCTCATTCACTAAGGAGTTTGCATTAGGCGGCGATCCCCCCCTTCCTTTTGTTTTTCTTTTGTAGTAAACTGTGTTGTATTTTCGTTATCTCCATGGTAATGAAAATTCGATCCCCCTGGAGGGTCGTTTGGAAAAAAAAAATCTCCTCGTTCACTCTGTTCTGAACTTCTCAATTCTCATAGACACATTGAAAACTGGATACTGTGAGTTTTCTGAAGAAATTGAAACCATGGGTTCACCATGGCAGCGACTAATGCAAAGAATGAACATTAGTGAATTGGAAAATATTTTGGTTAATACGGCTGGGAATTCCCTTCTGTGCTAGGTCTGGAATCCTGGTGTAGTGAAAGTTTGTTGGACTGCTGTTCTTCTTCAGTTAACTAATTTGTAGCACTACTATTCTTCTCCGGGCGGATTCTGTCAAGATCGAGCTAGAGGCAACCATATACTGACTTCACTGCGCGGATGCTCCACGGACCACTCGCTTTGACCAACTTCCCCGTCGTCTCCCTCCAGCTCCCTGCCCGTTCAGCCATGGCGGCCGCCAATCCACCGTCAGCACCACGGACCGTCGAGTTTTTCAGGAGGCCCAGGGCACCTAGAGGCAGGCAGGTCGTGTCGCGCGGGAGTAAGGGCCATGTCTTGGACGTCCGCCCGCTTCTCTTGTCCACCACCTCGAGCTCAACCCCTCCCTGACCCCGACAAAAATCCAGCGCCGCCGCCGCCTTTTGAGCACGCCGGCGCCCAATCCATGACACTGAACCGCTGTAGATTGAGGGGCTTTTTGGAAAAACAACTCACTTGGACTGGTCAACCTATTGCCACCTCTGACTGCCATATGAGGTCCACAGCTCGCCATGTTATCAAATACATTGCTCCATTGCAACCGGTGACCGTCTATGAACCACAAAACCATCTTCGATCACCGTAAATACGTATTTTCTAAGTACAGTGACCTAATTGAATCCGGCCAACAAGTTGAAGTACCTATCATGTATTTTACTCGTCATTCATCATCTCCGTTTCTAATAGATCCCAACCATAAAAATCCTCAAATCAGCCAAACTTCCACAATGCATTGCTATAAAGTACTGTGTGTGTGTGCACATTTTAGAAAGTTCAAATATTAGAAGCCCATCGCGCAAGAATTGGGAACTATTACAAACTAATGCAAAGTCATCATGTGCATGAGAATACAATTCACAATCAAGACGAAAGAAATAATAATTCTAGGGCTAATGGGTTAATACATAATGATTAACATTTTGGTCACGACGAACAATTTAAGTGATAGTTTACAGAAGTATCTTCAGACATGTATTGCGCACAAGGATTTAAAAGTAATACTTCCTCTGCCCCCTATTAATTGTCGCTGAGTGCTTGACAAACTGCTCCATGTTGTGAATGAGCCACGACAAGTAATTGGGGCCGGAGGGAGTAACAGATTTTAGATGTTTACAAGCCAAGGACCCAAGTAACCAGTCAATCCCGGTTTGCTATGATGAGACCCTCGCAAAGGGTGAAAGATTTTAGATTTTTACAAGCCAAGGACCCAAGTAATAACCAGTCAATCCCGGTTTGCTTCAATTCCCTGCAACCTAACGAACAAGATGATGTGGTCGGCCTTTGCGGAGGACCACCGGAGCTACGCCAGCGACATGCTTCTGCGGCGGTGCTCTCCGGCGAGATTTGGAAAATAAGCTACCAGCGATGCTAGGAAAAAGAGTAGGTGATGGAGATGCGTGAGCTCACCAAGAAGATGATGAGACCCTCGGCGAAGCTTGAGATGGTCGGAGACGAGCGAATCGTCCACTTCTCCGATAATCACCGGCAAAAGGGAACGAACGAATTGGCTTGATTCCGCTCTCCCCTGGATGCTGGACTCCTCCCAGATGATCTACGCGTCGAGGTGCTCCTCCTCAACCAATCCACAAACTCTAGGGTGGCCCCAAACGACGGCTTTGTGCTTGACTCCGGCGACGGTTTTCATAAGCTCCCGAGAGATGGCGAATGTGAGACTGAGACTGAGAAGGTGGCGGAGGATTAGGGTATTCACGGTGAAGCTCTGGGTGGTTTTATAGAGCGAGGCGAGGTCCGACTTGACATTTCACCGGAGGCAGTGGCCGGGATGCTCTGTCGGCGACGGAGGGTTTTTTGGGTGTGAATCTTGGCGTGGAAAGGATAAGACGGACGCTGAAGAGTTTGGGCGAGGTTCTGAGCAACTCGTTGGCGTCCGGGGTGTCCTTATCGTCAACGAGGAAGGTGCCGACTGGCACTGTCACGGTGGTGCTCACCGACAAGAGGAAAAAGACGTTTGACTTCTTCGCTTAATACCAAAACGGTATTTGGGCCGGTTCCTGGGCTCCTCGGCATATTCGGTGGGCTGGCGCTGGGCTGGTCGTTGGCTGCGGTGGCCAGATCTGGTAAGTCCTTTCCCTTTTTGTTTTTATGTTTGTGTTTTGTATTTTTAGTTTTTATAAAACAAATTTTGAATGCAATTCTGTTTTGCAGATTTTTTTTTTAATCTACTGGAATTCATCCAAGATATTTTAAATACTATTGTATTACATTAGAAAATTTAATATGGTGCTAAAACATTAGTTTATTAATTACTATTGGGATTTGAATTAAATATTCCAATACGTATCATTTTAGATATCCACTTTGAAGGGTTCAAATTATCTTTCAAAAGGCATTTCTAATTATCTAGTGATAGGTAGGATTTTTAGGTGGTATTACTTTGCAAGAGATAATTTACAAAGTAAAGCTTGTTATTTTATTGCATATTTAAGAAGGTGATCTAATTTCATGATTTCATGTACCTCAATATTTATAAGGCTTGGAGATTAGTAATGATATTCAAAGGACAATGGTGGAAGATATAAAGGTGTGGTCTTGGATCCTTAGAGGTTTTTATTATTTTCCCCATATGAAGATATATTTCCTAGTATTAGGGTTTTGATACATTTTAGGGTTTATTCACTTGTATCACAAACTTAAGTGAAATATACTAATGATTATTTAGTTAAATATCATGGGTTGAAAGATAGGGTTTAGTACTAGGATTGATCATCTAATCACCTCACTGATACTTGAGTTTAGGGTATGATATTAGGGTTTACTTGTGATCACCAACTGATACACAAGTTAGGTTGAGATATGGCCTATGTATATGTTAATATCATATTGGGGTTTACTAGGGTTTGGTCTCCCTCACCAACAATGCTATTTACTACTCCCTCTGTTCCTGAATATAAGTCATATAGTTTTTCGAGAAAAATCTAGAATATAGGCATTAGTGCGACACACCACTTGTATGGAATTTTTTTTAGGGATTTGATTATATTTTCTTATCTTATGAAAAGTCCTTTATTTTCTCATGTCAAATGTACAGGGGTAATCCCACCCAAACCTGGTGTAGTTTTCTCTCAATATGTGTTCTTTAATTTCCGTGCCAAAAACTATATGGCTTATATTTTGGAACGGAAGAAGTATTATATATGCATGCTTTGTAGAATGTAAGAGTTATCACTTTATTAGTTCATATTACTTATTGTCATGTTTATTGACCGAACCTTGTGTTGACGTCAGAAACCCACTGGCGGGCAGAGACGGGCAACACCGTAGAGCCGGGAACAACTAGGGCTGCGGCTGGCCCTAGTCCCTCTGAGCGACGGCCCGCAAAGCCTCCTGGTCGCACGCACCGATGTTTATCACAAGGGCGTGCCACCCGACCTATACCTGGTCGGGAAGGTGTGGATGATGCCTCGCTTAGTTTCCTGCAGGGCACACACGTAAACGTTAAATACGAGCCTCGATCGGCTCTCGGGTTATCTCGTGAATCGGCTCAAAGAGCCGATCCACCCATGATTCGGACGGGGTGTCCGAATATATGGTGGTCCCGCTTGATCAATGTAAAGCTAATGAGATCTACGACGATTTAGGGTTTTCACCGCATAATCGGATCATCCTACTCAGGTTCGGGCCTCGCGCTCGCGCACGGTGACCGTAAGCCGATCCTAGACAGGGCCTAAAAACCAACACGAGGTTGATCCCCGGAACATCCGTTCTAGGACTAGCAAACGCCACCCTACACGCCGCTGGATCCTCCGACCCCTTGTAAGGCCTAACTATTGCAGATATTAAACTAATCCTTGTAGAACAAGGAGCAATCGTAACGGATCAGATCTACTAAACTATGATCAAGCGGGGTGTCGCCCCTACGCCTAAGATAGGCGTAAGGGCGGCAAGACACGCAAGGGTTGCACTACGAGGGCATGCAGCATGAAGAACAATGCTAACCCTAACATGTCTAAGATAACTACGTTGCTCGCCATCAAAAAGGCTTCAGACACGAGCAACGCATGAACAACGGGGCAGGCTTGTGCTGCCTAGATCGCAAGATGCGATCTAGGCAGCATGATGCTTACCGGTAGAAACCCTCTAGACGAAGGAGTTGGCGATGCGCCGAGATTTGTTTGTGGTTGAACGTTGGTTGTTGTTTATTCCATAAACCCTAGGTACATATTTATAGTCCAGCGGACTTTCTAATGTGGGCGTGCACTAAACCGTGCACGAGATAAACTCTAACTTTTAATCTAGATACAATCTACTATAATTAAAGATACACGGGCAACCTAGCCCAACTTCCCCGTGCAAGGCCGCTTCATAGATCTTCAATGTGTAATCTTCCAAGCCCATCTTGATCGCGGCCCACCTCCTGATTTAGCCAAAATCTGGTGATAACACATGCCCCCCTGGTTTTGGAAATGACAGTTCCAAAATCATTATGCTCCTTTCATCGGGTCATGTCGTGGCAGAACCGTTGTAGTACCCTTTACCATGACGTCTTGCTCCTTGCTTTTTGCAAAACTTGGTAATCTAGTACCATTTCCTTGGATACCGCAATGGTCTTAAATCCCCCATTAGGCTTCTCCTTATTAAGCTGCGCCGAATGACTCCTCCTCCACTGGATACCCGCCGGCGAAGCGCCTCCGTGTCAACGACGAGGGCAGCGAGGATTAGTGACCTAGCATCAGTATTTACGTGAGCAATCGGCTCTTTTTGAGCAATCGGCTCTTCATAAAAAACCCTTCTTTGTGAATGAAGAAGCGTTCCCAGTCAATGGTTTTGCCGATAGTCAAAGTCACGCAACCTTCAAAAAAGAACCGATGGCCTCGCATCGGTCTCTATCATAAAAACGCTGACAACGTCGACCTAGTCACCCTTCCAAACGGTAACCCGCGACCTCCATCTGAAAAGGCAAAGTCAGATCCCCAAATCGCCGCCTGAGCAGTTCCAATCCACCACCACCTACACAGATCTTGACCGCGCAGCTCCCAACTCCTTCAACGCCATGGCGGAGTCATCCAATACCGGTACCACGGCTTCCGGACTGAAGGTAATCCTCAACCTCCTCTCGTCGTTTGGCTTGACATGGGATTAATGGCAAACACCTGAATTAATGCCTCGCTCCGCTACTAATTTAGGTTTCGTACATCCTTCTGCCACATCCTTCTCTCGCAAATTCGATGTGCCTCGGTCCTCGTTCTTCTGAGAGTCCCGCCCTGTTAATTTCGTGCGAAGCAAACATGATCCCCTTTGTGAGCCAGAACCTAGATCTGACTTCCTGGGCCGACTGCCTGCGAGCCTGGCCTAATCCTCCTGAAGGTTGGGTGGCATGGTACAATAGGGTATCAAAATCCCACTATGCCACTTGGGAAACCATAGGAATAGCCGATGCCCTGTCATTATCGCTATCTCCTCTCGAGAAGAATGAGAACATCCTGAAAACCATCGGCTACTTCTGGTCTGATGCACTGAACTGCTTCATGTTTGGTCACGGCCCTATGACCCCGACCCTGCTGGATGTGGCCATGATCACCGGGCTAGACATTGCATCCCCCAGCCCTTCTGCCTTCAAACTGCCAAAAGTCCCTTTCACTCTCTCCTCTAAAAAGGAGTGTACCAGCTGGGGCGCCTATCTCAATCGCTATATGAAAACCAAAGGCCCCGTGATAGAGAGGGAGCACACAGCCTTTCTGAATTTCTGGCTGGAGCACTTCATATTCTGCGGTCCATCACTTGCTCCCACCAAGAATTACCTCTCCCTGGCCTATGAGCTTGCTAAAGGCACAAAACTCGGTCTAGGCAAACTATTTCTTGGAGAAATTTATCGATCCCTTCAACTGATGTCTGTCAAGCTGTTCTCCCGCAAGACAGTTAAAACTGGCGGCCCCTGGTGGTTCATTCAGTTGTGGGCCCAACTATACTTCCAAAGCCAAATCCCAGACTTCCCATCGCTGACCACCTGCACCTTTCCGGATGAAACTGGAAAGGAAATTCGATGCACCAGCTACGGTCAAGCCCTGTATGGTCTCCCGGGCAGCAGGCTGATCCCCGAAGAAGCAGCAGGGTGGTTTAAGATTTTCTTCCAAGGTTTGGACAACCCCCTGTTCCACCCTTACACTGAATCGGCAAATTTTGAGAACCCCGTCTCTTTCCGATTGGATGACTTTGCTGATGACGCCAGCACACAACACTTGTACTCTCTCATGATCCGTCCTTTCTTCCTCCCTGTTGGCATGAGTACTTCGAACCGGATCATCAAGCCTGGTTATGAGTGTTATCAACCAGTAGTAGCGGCTCGACAGCTCGGTCTCGGACAGGTGCCTCCACACTTCTTCCTACACCACCTGACAGCAAGTAGGGCTGAACTGCCTGACATCCTCACTGCCCAGAGGTGTTATACCTTCTTCGACGCTTTGGCCATACCAATTCCCCATGACCTCCGTTTCTCCTTCACCACCGATGGTTTTGAAACTTGGTGGTCTATGTGGAAGACCCACGTCTTCAGGAGGGCCCTAGGACCGCTGCTGAAGGAGCTTGACGCCGAGTATGATCCCCCTGCAGACCAGGTACTGTCACTTAAGTGTTTCTTGTAATTGCCTTATGGTTATCGTCTGTGACCTAACTCTTTCTCCTAGCAGCAACTAGATGGCCCGGCTCCCACGCAAGCCGACGGTTCCCCTTTCGAATTTCTTCCTCCGGCACCAGTGGTTCTCTTCTGCCAGAGCTCGCCACCCCTGAAGAAAGTCATAATGCAGAGTCAGCCGATTTCACCAAAATCGGCTCCCAAGAGCAGAGCATCTTCAGGGCCAGTTGCCCCCCGAGCCTCAACCCAGGCGAGGACGGCGGTGAGGAAGGTAGCGGCCAGGAAAACCCTGAAGCGTAAAGCTCCGGCCCAGGAAAGCTTGCGTGTAAGTTGGTTGAGACCCTGTAGGTGCTTGTCCGTTTTTTCAAAGAATTTGTTCATGACACGCTTGTATCCTTTCCTACAGGCCTCCACTGAAGGATCCTCCAGCGGGGCCGAAGAAACCAGCCAGGGGGACTCGAGCTCGGGTGATTCCGAGAGGTCCACTACCCGGAGTCAGACGGCTTCGCCAGCGCCGGCTTCCAAGAAAAGGTCGATCACCGAAACCCCTGCTCCTCAGGCCCCGACCAGATCGGGGTTACGCACGAAGCACCGCTGTGTCAAAAGGGCTCGTAAGAACCCACGAGCCTCTTCATCAAGCCAGGAGGTCTCAAATGTAATTATCTTCGTGGTCACGCTTTCATGCTGTCCTGTTATCAATTGGATCGGCTAATCACTTCCTCGTGCAGGCCGCCGAAACTTCTAGCGGAGATGTTGAGGAGGTACCGAGGCCGTCCGCTACTCTGGATTTAGCTACCTCGACGATAGCGGCTGCCCAAGTGTCTGACCCACCCGAGTCCACAGAGAAGCCGATTGTTACGGCGTCGGCTGTTCCTCCTTCCTTGGGAGAGGTATGTCTTCCCTCCTTGGCTTCATCAATTCCCCCATTGCCTGCTAAACTCACTTTGTTTACCCTATCAGGGTTGTGATCTCTCGAGCTTGCTTACGTTCGACCCAGAATCCATCGAACCAGCTCCTTCCAAAGCAAGTGGAGAGCCGAACCCTAGTACGGTCCGTGGTCCACTCCAGCATCTCAGAGACTTGCTTTCCGCCCTAACCGAGACTCGATTGAAAATTCCGAGGAAGTCAAAGGCATCTTCGAGGATATCCGGCCTCATCTCCCGATGACCCTGCAAGTGAAGCTCTGGCCCGCTGTTACCTTGTCGGCCTTCAAGTCAAGGGTACAAACGGCTCGCTGATACGTCCAAAACGTATCTACTTTCCCGAACACTTTTGCTATTGTTTGGCCTCTAATTTGTGTATTTTGGATACAACTAACACGGACTAACGCTGTTTTCAGCAGAACTGCTCTGGTGTCTCGTTTTTGTGCGGAAATCCAACTTTCGGGAAAAACCTCGGAATTTATGCAGAAGGCCCTATTTTCCCAGGAAACTAACGGAGCCGTAAGGGCAATTGAAGTGGAGGCCCGAGGGCCCCACACCACCGTGCGGCGCGGCCCGGGGGGCCCGCGCGGCCAGGTGGTGTGGCCCCTCGGCCGGCCTCCGACGCCCTCCTTCGGACTACTTATTCGCCTCGACCTAAAAACGCCCGGGGAGAAGTCGAAGTCGCCGTAAACCCTCCGTAACGCCGCCACATCGCGAAACTCCGTCGCGGGAGCCGAAGTCTCCGTTCGGCACTCCGCCGGGACGGGGAATTGGAGGAGATCATCACCGCCATCACCGCCAACGCCTCTCCATCAACCAAGCAATGTTTCCCCCATCCATGTGTGAGTAATTCCCCCGCTGTAGGCCGAAGGGGATGGTAGGGATTGGATGAGATTGGTGATGTAATAGCATAAGATTGTTAGGGCATAGTGCCTAGTGTCCGTAGATGGTACTTTTATGATATTGTTGCAACTTGTTATGCTTAATGCTTGTCACTAGGGCCCGAGTGCCATGATCTCAGATCTGAACATGTTATTGATTCATGAAGATATTCGTTGTTTATGATCTTACCTGCAAGTTGTATACACATGTCGCTGTCCGGAACCAATGGCCCCGAAGTGACGAAATCGGGACAACCGGAGGGAATGGTAGTGATGTGAGGATCACATGTGTTCACGGAGTGTTAATGCTTTGCTCCGGTACTCTATTAAAAGGAGTACCTTAATATCCAAGTAGTTTCCCTTGAGGCCCGGCTGCCACCGGCTGGTAGGACGAGAAGATGTTGTGCAAGTTTCTCACTGCGAGCACGTACGACTATAATTGGAACACATGCCTATTGATTTATTAGTACTTGGACACCGTTTTATTATTATCTCGCAAATGCCCCGCTATGATTGTTACATGAGTTTCTCTCATCCATGCAACGCCCGTCATCCGTCCCCGTGCCTACAGTATTTTAATCCTCGCTGTTTACTAAAATCACTACTGCTGTCTTTGTTACTCTGCTGCTCGTTATTTCACTATCTGCTATCGCTATAAAACTCGTTACTACTCGATAAACTCTTGCGAGCAAGTCTGTTTCCAGTGCAATCTGAATTGACAACTCCGTTGTTAAGGCTTCCAAGTATTCTTTGTCTCCCCTTGTGTCGAATCAATAAATTGGGTAATACTTCCCTCGAAGACTCGTTGCGATCCCCTATACTTGTGGGTCATCAAGACTATTTTCTCGGCGCCGTTGCCGGGGAGCATAGCTTTATTTGGAAGTTCACTTGGATTGATATTGTTCGCTGCAAATTCTCCATCATGGGTAAACCTCGCGATACTAAGATCGCCATATTACCATCCACTACAAGAAAAGGTACAATTCCGAGTACCTCCGCTACACTTGATTCACCATCTCGTGATTGATAAACTTGTTTCACCGCCACATGCTTCGCATGCGGGTACATCTCGCTGAATCTGAACACTCTCATAATACTCGATAATATTTCTGCTGTGCTTGATGATAGTGGTTCATTGGGAACTTTTCTAGATGCTTCCATTGCTAGGTCTAGACAAATTGAAAATGCTGAAATTCCTGATGTTACTACACCTGTTAATTCACCCGAACTTGAATACTCTAGTGATGATCTTGATGAAGATTATGTGGAGCTTGATGATGATTTTATTGAAAAATGCCATGCTACTACCGATGCAAGAAAAATTAAAAAGTTGCTTGCAGTAACATACTCGTTAGATATAAACCTGTCTCCCGATCCTAAATTTGCCACATCTCCTATAAACATTAGGGATAAAGATTATGATTTTTCTCTTGATCTATCTCATATAGCTATTGTTGAGAAAACACCTTTTTGTGGTACTGAAAAAGAAAGTGTTGTTGAACACATGACTGAGTTATCTACTTTGAGTAGCTTGTTTTCTGATGATGTTAAGAAGCGTACTTACTTTGTTGCTAAAATATTTCCATTCTCATTAAAGGATGACGCTAAAACTTGGTATAATAATTTGCCACCTGGTTCTATTAAAAGTCCAAAAGAATTGCTTGCTGTTTTCTTTCGGAAATACTTTCCTGCTAGTGCTCAACATGCCGCTTTGCAAAGAGTTTATAGTTTTGATCAGGGAGATGAAGAGAAATTGCCTGAGGCTTGGGCAAGATTTTGCTCTCTTATTAGAGCTTTGCCTGACCATGATTTAGAAAAGCATGAATTACTTGATATATTTTATAGTGGACTAACCATTGATTCTAGGGCATACCCGGATAGTTGTGCTGGTTGTGTTTTCAGAAAAGAACTCCGGACGACGCTCGAAGAATTATTGGCTAAAATAGGCCGGAATTATGATGATTGGAATACGCCCGAACCAACTCCAACGCCAATAGTGAAGAAGAGGGGTTTAATTAAATTGAATGATGAAGATATGAGGGAAGCCAAGAAGTCTCTCAAGGAGAAAGGTATTAAATCTGAAGATGTGAAGAATCTACCTCCTATAGAAGATATATGTGAGATAATTCCCCCTTCATCCATGATTGAGGTAAACTCGCTTCAACGCTTTACTAGGGAAGATATTCCATATTCGAAACCTCCTGCGCAATGCTTAGATGAGTTTGATAATTATATTGTTAAGCAAGAAAATTTTAATATGAGAGTAGAGAATCATCTAATGGAAAATTCTCAAGCTATTAGTCAATTGCATGATATTGTGGAGAGAACCTCCAATGATGTTAAGATGCTTGTTAAACATTTTCAAATGATTCAAACTCAAATTGATCAACTCACTAAAGTGCAAAATGACTTGTTAGGGAATAATTCTAAAGAGAAACATGCTTATGAAGTAACAACTAGAGGTGGTGTCTCTACCCAGGATCCTCTATATCCTGAAGGGCATCCCAAAAGAATTGAACAAGATTCTCAACGCATTGAACCTAGTGCTCATTCTAAGAAGAAAAAGAAGAAGAAACATAAAAATGTTGTAGAATCCTCTCGAACCTCGTTAATGATCCTAATAGTATTTCTATTTCGATGCTGAAACCGAAAGTGGCAATGAACATGATAATAATGAAGATAATGATAAGAATGATACTCCCGATAAAGAAGAGGTTGAAAAGGAACCCGAAAAGCATGCTAAAAATAAAAAGTATACTAAAGAAGATTTTATTACTGAGAAACATGGTAATGAAAGAGAACCTTGGGTGCAAAAGCCAATGCCTTTTCCCGCTAAGAAACTAAAATCAAAGGAAGAGGAACACTATAATAAATTTTGTGATTGGATGAAACCTTTATTCTTGCAAATCCCTTTAACCGATGCTATTAAATTGCCACCTTATTCCAAGTATATGAAAGATATTGTTACTAACAAAAGGAAAATCCCCAATGAGGAAATTTCTACTATGCTTGCTAATTACTCTTTCAATGGCAAAATTCCAAAGAAGTTGGGCGACCCGGTATACCTACTATTCCTTGTTCTATCAAGAATAATTATGTTAAAACTGCTCTATGTGACTTGGGAGCCGGTGTTAGTGTTATGCCTTTTTCTCTTTATAAGAGGCTTTACTTAGATAAGTTGATACCTACCGATATATCTTTGCAAATGGCTGATAAATCTACTGCTATTCCTGTTGGTATATGTGAGAATGTCCCTGTTCAAGTTACTACTAACCGCTTGATATTAACTGATTTTGTTGTGTTGGAAATGCCTGAAGATGATAATATGTCTATTATTCTTGGGAGACCTTTTCTTAACACCGCAGGGGCTGTTATTGATTGCAATAAAGGAAAGGTTACTTTCAATGTTGATGATAAGGAACACACCGTCTATTTCCCCAAGAGGATTGAAAAAGCGTGCGGAGTTAATACTATCTCTCATGTGAGAACTATCAAAGTGGGAACCATCGATTGTCCTATATATGAGCCTAAAGAAGAATATCAATCTCTTGTGATTGGATCCATATCAATACAATTCAAGGTAACATGATTGGTTTGAGGTTTATTTCTTCATATGCTATGTAAAATTTATTTGGTGGCAAGACTTGATCAACCTTGTTAACAAATACCTTTTATATGCATAGAGGAGGTAAACAACATCTCTTTCTTTCTCCACTTGCTTTAGTTGCTGTAGCACTTTTACTTTGCAAAGTTTCTTAATTGATTTGAGATTTCTAAAATTTTCCTGGCCAGTAATAATAAACTTAATACCCAGAAAATGTGCATTTTTCAAAGTTTTCAAAAATTCGCGAAAATTATACCGTTGGTCCTATTTTTCGACGAGGCACTCGGGAGCACCAGGGGATGACCTGTGGGGCACCGGAGGGCGCCAAACCACAGGCCGGCGCGGCTCTGCAAGGTGGCCGCGCCACCATGTGGTGTGGGCTCCCCTCTGCCCCACTTCGTCATCTCTTTCGCCCAAAACAGTCTCTCTCCCGAAAAAAACTCGTACCAAGTTCATCTTTCTCGCATTTTTGCTCCAGAGCTCCAGATTTTTCGATCTCTTTGCTCAGCCCAGATTTCTGTCTGAAATTTGGCACATTTGCTCTTCGGTATGTGACTCCTCCACCCACCCAAGTAGAATTTCGTTTGGTTGAGTATATCTTGAATATTTTGCTGCTGTAGGTAACATGTTTAGTGAGCTTGCATGCTTGTTCTAGGTGGTAGAAATTAGTTTTGATGCATGATTAGTACTCTAGCAAGTTCCTATGGTAGTTTCCCTCAATTATATGTCACCAAATCAAGTTTAATATTGTTTGTTGAAATTTCAGAAAATGGAACGGAATAGATACCACTTGAACCAGCAAGAGTTGGAAGTCCAACAAGTTATGATAGTCAATCGTGAAGAGGGAGTATACCCCTCTTACTACCCGTGCGCGGATTTCATGAGAAGCGCGGGGATATTTGAAGATGTTCAAACTCTAATTTCTCGTGCGAGTGGCTGAGTGACTTTGTTGAAGGAGAACCAAGACAATATGTAAAATTAACTATGGCTTTTGTGCAGGACTTCAAGTTTAATTGGTCGCGATCTAACCCCACGGTCCAAGTATAAAATTTACAATAAAACTCGTCAACTTGCCATTTAGTGCTTTTTGTGCAGCAATTAGAATACCGCAATGGGGGTCGTGCGAGAAGATAAGGGGATCGCCGCAAGAACTCTCGGATCTTTACAAGATGATTTGCGATGGAAGGAGTTTCTCAGGTGAAAGTGGTAAAATCACTAGTATTCAACTCCCGGCTATCCGCTACTTTGCTTATTTTATTACCAAATGCGTTCTCGCTAAAAGGATTGGTGGTAAACTTTCTATCCCGGATTTGGCTTTTCTAGCTGCAGCACTCGCAAAATAGTAGGTCTTATAATTTGGGGGCATTAATAGCTTATAGACTTGCTACTAACCGTGAGAAAGGTGGAATGTGTGGAGGCCTCATCGCCTCCCGTTTACTAGCTTTTCATAATATAGAACCTCATCATTTTGATATTCCATTCCCCGTAGAAAAACTTGACATAGCCTCTATGATTAAACATGAATTCGTTTCAGATTCCTCCAACTTGGGTAACCTGTATTATAAGATGATATTTTATAAGAAAGTTTGGAGAATAACTAAGAAAACTGAGAAACTAGTAAGATTGCTCGCGCCTGTTTTGTCTAACCTTGATTCCAGGGGAGATTGGTCGGTCACGTAAGGTGCACTAGATGCACATATAGAGAGAGGAGGCCAACATGCAAGAGACGACATAGAGGTCGAGGAGCACCTCGACTCATCATCCGATGCAGCAAGTTCCTCGCGCCAACATGATGGATATGCGGAGCCTCCACGCTTTTCTTCCGCGCAGGAGCTTTATTATGACTATTTCACATATGATCCACCGGCATGGAATCCAGACCCTCGATGGGGTTGAACTCCACTTAGGCCAAAAGCCTAAGCTTGGGGGGAGGTATACCGGCATCACTCATTCTTTGCATATTATGATTGCTGGATACTTGTGTATACTTGTTTAGTCTCTTTGAGTGGTTTTCTAATGAGAGGAAGATGATATTTGGGGAAGTGCTGCCTGAAAACAGATTCTGGGCTGTTACCGTAAAAATTCGTGTGCCCAGCCAGAACAGTATTTTGAGTTGAAATTTTTTGTGCAGGTTCCCCAGGTTGTTATCTAACTTTCATTAGTTGAACACTTTTTGAACTGAGCAACGTAAGATTTTTGTAAAAATCGATTTCTGTACTGCTGTCAGGTTTTGGCAGATTTCTGCCATCTCGCTTTTCTCGTGTTTCTTTTAGTTTGCTATTTCTTGTTTTTGCTTTGTTCCTTTCCAAAACACAAAAATACCAAAAATATTTCTGTTGTTTCTCTTCACCATTTGTTTGCTTTGTTTTTTCTTGCATTTGTTTCGCTTTAATTGCTATTGCTAGTTTGCTATAAGAAAACCCAAAAAGATTTTGCTTTGATTGCTTGTTTCCTCTTGTTCTTATTTGCAATTTGAAAACACCAAAAATATTTGCTGTTCTTCTTTGGTTTGTAAAGTTCTTTATGAGTTCAATGGTCTTCGGTGGCTGGAGCGTGGTTTTCATTTCATATTATCCAAGCTACACAAGTGAAAAGGCAATAATGACGATCTACGACGATCTGATTGTGGTGAGAGGCTGGTATGAACTCTATTTGCTTTCATTTTTTGTACATATACTCATCCATGTGAGCATGCTTAGTTGGTTCATGTGAGGTATATGTTATTTGAGAAAGTCTAGTAGTTTATGATCTCTCATGTTTAGCTCCAATCTATTAATATGAGTAGCATGTCATGGATGTTTGCTTGCATTGTTTTATTCATAAGTAAGTATGGCATTGTGGTATCCTCCTCTGAATAATTCATTTATATCGACTTGGCACATGCTCACGCATGCATATGACTGAACAAAAGTCAATTAAGCCTTAATGATTTACATTGCTTCAGAGTTCTTGTATCACTTTTATGCCTCACTTAATTTATTTTGCCGCAAGCATGATTATGACAAGTCATCGCTTCTCTTGATTTGTCGCTCCCTAGTCTTTTGCTAGCCTTCACTTGTACTGAGCGGGAACGCTGCTCGTGCTTCCAAACACCTAAAAACCAAGTTGTTCCAAAAGTGTCCACCATAAATACCTATGCATGGCATTTCAAACCATTCCAAGTAAATTCTCATGCGCTACCTTTAAAACCTTCAAAATGCTTCTCAATTTGTGTTCACGTTTCATAGCTCATGAGGAAGTATGTGGTGTTTAGCTTTCAACCTTGTCATTTACTTTTGACGGACTCTCATATGGACTAGTGGCACATCCGCTTATCCAATAATTTTGCAAAAAGAGCTGGCAATGGGATTCCCGATCCCGAATTAATTAACTTAAATAGACACTCCTCCATGGTTTGTGATTGTTGGACGGCACCCGAAGGATTCGGTTAGCCATGGCTTGTGTAAGCAAAGGTTGGGGGAGTGTCATCATCATAATAAAGATAAAATAAAAAGGGCACTCCTTCATGGTATGAGATTGTTGGCGGGCACCCGAGGATTCGGTTAGCCATGGTTTGTGTAAGAAAGGTTGGAAGGAGTGCCACATAAATATGCAATAATTCATGGGAGCCGCTCTTGAAAGTCCGGTTGGCGAGGTAGTTAGTGTACCCATTACCATTCGTTGACAACAACAAACACCTCTCAAAATAATTTTACTCCTGATTTATAAAAATGAAAAGCTCTAGCGCATGTTAATCCCTGCTTCCCTCTCGCGAAGGGTCAATCTTTTACTTTTATGTTGTGTCTCCATTATTTCTTCGAGTACTTTCTTGAGAGCACAACTGTCATTCTTAGTATAATATGCTTGTCTCAAAATATGATTGATTGTGGTATAACTTTGATGCTTTTATCTTTGACAATCACTACTTCTAGTCTTTCTATGAACTTCAAAGGTGCCCGGGCATTTATGTTTTGCCAATCAAATACGTGCAAGCGAGATACCACTTTATCATGCTCTCTTATGAACATTGCAATCCTCGCTTATATACATGATTCATGATGCTTATTATTAATTGTTGGTACCTCTCCATGATTGACATAGCTGTTAGATGATCTTATTTGCATGTGTCTCATCATGAACTCGCTTAAGTATTAGCCATAGCATGAGAATATATACATCATATGAGCAAATGTGTTCGTGAAAGTTCTTTTATCGCTCGATTGTTAATCGAATTGCTTGGGGACAAGCAATAAGCTAAGCTTGGGGGAGTTGATACGTCCAAAACGTATCTACTTTCCCGAACACTTTTGCTATTGTTTGGCCTCTAATTTGTGTATTTTGGATGCAACTAACACGGACTAACGCTGTTTTCAGCAGAACCGCTCTGTGTCTCGTTTTTGTGCAGTAAATCCAACTTTCGGGAAAAACCTCGGAATTTATGCGAAGGCCCTATTTTCCCAGGAAACTAACGGAGCCAGAAGGGCAATTGAAGTGGAGGCCCGAGGGCCCCACACCACCTGGCGGCGCGGCCCAGGGGGGGCCCGCGCGGCCAGGTGGTGTGGCCCCCTCGGCCGGCCTCCGACGCCCTCCTTCGGACTACTTATTCGCCTCGACCTAAAAACGCCTGGGGAGAAGTCGAAGTCGCCAGAAACCCTCCGAACGCCGCCACATCGCGAAACTCCGTCGCGGGAGCCGAAGTCTCCGTTCGGCACTCCGCCGGACGGGGAATTGGAGGAGATCATCACCGCCATCACCGCCAACGCCTCTCCATCAACCAGCAATGTTTCCCCCATCCATGTGTGAGTAATTCCCCCGCTGTAGGCCGAAGGGGATGGTAGGGATTGGATGAGATTGGTCATGTAATAGCATAAGATTGTTAGGGCATAGTGCCTAGTGTCCGTAGATGGTACTTTTATGATATTGTTGCAACTTGTTATGCTTAATGCTTGTCACTAGGGCCCGAGTGCCATGATCTCAGATCTGAACATGTTATTGATTCATGAAGATATTCGTTGTTTATGATCTTACCTCGCAAGTTGTATACACATGTCGCCGTCCGGAACCAATGGCCCCGAAGTGACGAAATCGGGACAACCGGAGGGAATGGTAGTGATGTGAGGATCACATGTGTTCACGGAGTGTTAATGCTTTGCTCCGGTACTCTATTAAAAGGAGTACCTTAATATCCAGATAGTTTCCCTTGAGGCCCGGCTGCCACCGGCTGGTAGGACAGAAGATGTTGTGCAAGTTTCTCATTGCGAGCACGTACGACTATAATTGGAACACATGCCTATTGATTTATTAGTACTTGGACACCGTTTTATTATTATCCGCAAATGCCCTGCTATGATTGTTACATGAGTTTCTCTCATCCATGCAACGCCCGTCATCCGTCCCCGTGCCTACGGTATTTTAATCCCGCTGTTTACTAAAATCACTACCGCTGTCTTTGTTACTCGTCGCTGTTATTTCACTATCGCTATCGCTATAAAACTGTTACTATCGATAAACTCTTGCGAGCAAGTCCGTTTCCAGTGCAACTGAATTGACAACTCCGTTGTTAAGGCTTCCAAGTATTCTTTGTCTCCCCTTGTGTCGAATCAATAAATTGGGTAATACTTCCCTCGAAGACTGTTGCGATCCCCTATACTTGTGGGTCATCACTCGCCAAAGGATTACTCTTTGCCACTCCCAACTTCCGCTGAGAGCCGACATTGCCGAAAAGTGTCGACGACTCAATGAGAAGAAGGCCGCTCTGGACGCCAAGAAGGACACTTCTGCCACTCGCGCCGAACTCGAGACCCTACGCAAGGAGCTGGAGAATCTGGAAGAGAAGGTAAGGTTTACCAAACAACTCATCCAAGACAAGGAAGCCCTTGTTGCCCGTTCTCAAGACGAAGCAAGAGGCCTCACAGCCGATCTGAAGACCGATCTGGCTGGAATCCGTGCCCTGAGCAATCAGCTGGTGACGGGTAAAGACGAGGATGACCAGGCTGAGGTTGCCGAGGCAGATCGTATCCGTGTTGACGCCGTTCTCGCCCTTGGCGTGTTTCTTCAGTAGGGTCGTCAGAGACAGAGGATGTTTCGTTGTACTTGCTACAATTTTTAATTTAATTTTTTTTTTACTGGCCGATGATTTTCCATCGGCTCCTGACATTTCCTTACCCATGCGTCTGTCTGCTGATCATATGCCTCCCCCGAGCCGAATCTGCCAGGTGACTGCAGATATTGGCTTTGCATTATACCAAGGGACTGTACTCGTACGCCGGCTCCGTTGGGATTCGTGTAGCCGACGTGGCTGCTGCTCGTTAGATCACCATTGAACCCAAGCAGATCGTGCGGTGAAAATAACCTTGGCCGACTCGCTAGATCGAAGCGCTCCATGAAGGTCTCGTAATATCCCTCGTGTAATCCTGGAGCACTAGGCTCCGTCGGGAGAACGAGCATCGTGTTCGTACCAGCCGATGTATCATTTGCGCTTGGGTATTCCTTCAATAGAGCGATCACCTTACTCCTGAGCTGTGGATCCAACTTCCTGTTGATGAAAGTTGGTCGTGGCTTGTCCCCATGGCCGATGTCGACTTCCTCCAGCTCATCGGCTGATGTGAATCCATACCCCAGCTTCCCGTCCCCTGTGAGGTCGACGCCAAATACTGGGAGAGCGGGTGGCGCGGATAACACGGTCCGATCGCTAGAATCGGCCTCCATCTTGATCATCACTAGGACTTGGTGGCAGTGTCGGAGCCGATTGCGTGAGTCGGCTCCTTCTTCATTCTTGCTATGAGAGCAGCTGCCCTCATCGTTACCCTTACCAGGGCGGTACCCAAGTTCTACCATGTTGATGCTGAACAAGTGTCCTGGTTGACCCTGGGAACGGGTTCTGTGGAAAGAGCCGATGAGTTCGGCTCCGAGGACTGCCTTGATTTCGTCGTTTCTCTTCTTTAACTCATCAGGCAGATCCTCGTACTTGACCGGAGTGCTTTCCGCCATCTCGGATGTAGATGGCGATATTGTCGATGTCGAAGGTTGTCCCACCGGGCGTGCCAGAATGTGTTGACGTCAGAAACCCACTGGCGGGCAGAGACGGGCAACACCGTAGAGCCGGGAACAACTAGGGCTGCGGCTGGCCCTAGTCCCTCAGAGCGACGGCCCGCAAAGCCTCCTGGTCGCACGCACCGATGTTTATCACAAGGGCGTGCCACCTGACCTATACCTGGTCGGGAAGGTGTGGATGATGCCTCGCTTAGTTTCCTGCAGGGCACACACGTAAACGTTAAATACGAGCCTCGATCGGCTCTCAGGTTATCCCGTGAATCGGCTCAAAGAGCCGATCCACCCATGATTCAGACGGGGTGTCCGAATATATGGTGGTCCTGCTTGATCAATGTAAAGCTAATGAGATCTACGACGATTTAGGGTTTTCACCGCATAATCGGATCATCCTACTCAGGTTCGGGCCTCGCGCTCGCGCACGGTGACCGTAAGCCGATCCTAGACAGGGCCTAAAAACCAACACGAGGTTGATCCCCGGAACATCCGTTCTAGGACTAGCAAACGCCACCCTACACGCCGCTGGATCCTCCGACCCCTTGTAAGGCCTAACTATTGCAGATATTAAACTAATCCTTGTAGAACAAGGAGCAATCGTAACGGATCAGATCTACTAAACTATGATCAAGCGGGGTGCCACCCCTACGACTAAGATAGGCGTAAGGGCGGAAAGACACGCAAGGGTTGCACTACGAGGGCATGCAGCATGAAGAACAATGCTAACCCTAACATGTCTAAGATAACTACGTTGCTCGCCATCAAAAAGGCTTCAGCACGAGCAACGCATGAACAACGGGGCAGGCTTGTGCTGCCTAGATCGCAAGATGCGATCTAGGCAGCATGATGCTTACCGGTAGAAACCCTCTAGACGAAGGAGTTGGCGATGCGCCGAGATTTGTTTGTGGTTGAACGTTGGTTGTTGTTTATTCCATAAACCCTAGGTACATATTTATAGTCCAAATGGACTTTCTAATGTGGGCGTGCACTAAACCGTGCACGAGATAAACTCTAACTTTTAATCTAGATACAATCTACTATAATTAAAGATACACGGGCAACCTAGCCCAACTTCCCCGTGCAAGGCCGCTTCATAGATCTTCAATGTGTAATCTTCCAAGCCCATCTTGATCGCGGCCCACCTCCTGATTTAGCCAAAATCTGGTGATAACACCTTGTTATACTTTGCATGATTATTTAGAACATATATAATAAACTCCAAAGTTCATGTTAGTTTTATCACATTTATGCTCGAGGACGAGCATAGGTTAAGCTTGGGGATGTTGATGCATGTAAAATGAATACATGAACTTTGTTCTTTATCATATTGAATTCCTACTTATTTGCAACATATATAATGATAATACCATATTTTACATTGATTTATGGGGATTTACCAATGATTCCATTTATTTGGTTTATAACTCTCTAGAAATAGGAATTCCCTACTGATCTATACGAAGTCAAATTGAGCTGGGATTTTTGGAGCGTCATTAATTCATCCGGAGAAGCAACCTGTGACCTGGAAACACACCTGGAAGGGCCTGAGACCCAATAGAGCTTAGGTGGTGCGACCAAATATGTAGGGCGCGCCACCTTCCCTGTTTCAGGCGTCGATCATCCAAATCATGTGATCTTTTCTCCCACCGGCATATTTTGACCTAAAAATCACTATATATATGACCCCGAAGAGTTCTTTGGAGGAGAGCGTCGTAGAAGACAGAAACAGAAAAACAGAGGCTGCGGCAGCTAAGATTGGAGGGGGAAACTCCACCGGGATCACCGCCAGAGGGATCTCCACCTTCTCCAACGTCTTCATCATCACCACCATGATCAAGTGGAAGTAGTCTACCTCTGAACTACGGGTTTGTGGCAGTAGCTTGATCTATTTCTCTCATGTTCTTCATAGTTCTTAGTGCCATATGAGCTGCCCTACATGATTATGACCATATTTGTAATACCTATATGGTGGATCCTTATTCTATGATATTGTGCTATGAGATCTAATCATATTATGTGCAATATGTATTGATAGATGCATATTATGTACCCCGTTCTTAAGTATTAGTTCCGATCCAACTTCTATGCAAGAGCGTGTGGGGTGATGTGTGTATTAGATGGAGTAGCATGGTTTTAGTAATTGGATAGTGACAACAAATTCATGATCTATTATGGTTTTGCCTTTTCTTTTGCTACCTCACTAGGGATAAAGTGAATGTTTGTGCCATATTCGTCACATGACAAAAGTGATGATCTTGTTAGTTTAAGGTAGCATATTTGATATTCAAACATCATGTCAAAGTACCTATGGCTATGCTCTGTTAATTTTTAATACAAGATTGCATGGAGTTTTCTATTTCTTGTGGAGTATAAGAGAGATGTGTTGCATCATCTCTATATTAGGACGTGATGCACATATGAATGCGTATCTTTCGCATGTTATTATTTTGCATCTTCATATCTCATTGATGAATTGTTATTGTCCACTACAACTTAAAAGAGAGAATAGTCAAGTGAACCCATTGAACCCCGGTCGAATATTTAATTTTCCTATTTTAATCCAAAACCCCATAAACAATCAACCCTTTATTGTTTTTACTTAGTTACTTTTGTCTAGTTTTACTTGTTTTATTACTACTTGTGTTTTATTTACTTACACGAAACCTTGTGCTTGACAACCACACGGTGGAGTTGGAGTCAAAAGGCTTTATTATACTTTGCAGGATTGCTAGAAGAAGAGAGGGAGAGATACCTCTTTGCGCAGTTCCCCGAGAGTTCGATATAACCCTCGAGTCACCCTTGTGGAAAAAAATACTTTCTGAACTACACACTCTGCACTTGGAGTCCGAATATTTCAAGAGGCTTTGGGTGGTTCTCTGGAGCTCCATCAATCTTTCAAATGAATGGATCCCTTCTCAATTTCGTTGGATGAATCTCTCTAGATCAAGGATTTGGTGGAGGATGCAAGAGAGTGTGCTTCAAGAAACTTGATTCAGATCTAAAAGAATAGACAAGGTAAAGATCCACCAAATTAGCACCTTCCATATATACAAAACGTAGCCATTTTAGTGTCCAAAAACGAGCAGAAAAAGATATGGCCGGTATGCTTGGCTCTGGGCCCGGTCATACCCGCCCAGCTGGCTGGAATAAGGAACGAAAAACAGCAGACCGAAAACAACAAATTCGGCCCGTATGACCGGCTCTAGGCCGGTCATACCGGCCCATTTTCCTGGATCAAACACGCGGGGCGAGTCAACAGAGGAAAGGAAAAGACAAGCAGGGAGAAGCAGAGAAAGCGCGCGTAAAAAAGCGGCGACGCGGGCACACAGGCGTGCGTGCGAGCGCGGGATGCGCGATGTGCCACGCGGGAGAGAGCAGGTGTGGAGCGCCTAGATGTGCGGGCGGGGAGAGGGGGAGCATCAGCGAGGCAGCGGGAACACGCGAGTGGGCTGAGGCCCGGCTCTATGGTTCGCGCACAGGAGGGAGAAGCAAAAAAGGAACTGGGCCGGCCGGTCTAACCGGCCTGGGCCCGGTTGGACTGGCTCGATTTGCTCCTTTCCGCTTCTTCTTGAAGATTTCTTTTGGCAAACGCTGAGCAAATTTTGAGCCACATTTGGATAAAAACTGAGCAAAGTTCGAGCATCTTCGAAAGTGTAAACAAAGGAGATAGCAACATACGAAGTATGATGGGAAACAAGATGGCAAACGGTGGCAAAGATACGATGGAGGACGAAGACAAACAAACGGTGAAATATTATGGAGGAAATATGCCAAATGGAGAGGAAAAGATTTGAGCTAAGTAGTCAAATAAAAACTTTGATCCCCTCTTAATAGTGCGGGTCCTATACTCAAAAGACAAACCAGAAAAGAAGATTTGTCGTCGCATAGCTCCGGCAATCGTGGAGTACTCATCAGGACTCCGGTTTCGAGTCCGTTTCTCGTTTCTTCTTTTCCCTTTTTGCGTTCATGCACCGACACCATAAGAGGGAGAGAGGACTAAACATGTAGATGATCTTAGATGGAAATGTTAGTCCTCTGTAACCTTGTATTCACCAAACACCAAAATAATATGAAGGGCATAAATACCCTTACAAGGTCAGGCTGTAATTGGTTGTGTCGGGCAATGATCTTGTTGAAGGTATTGTTTTGATAGCGGGGACTAGCTTCAGGCTGAAACCCTAAGATCTTTGATCGGGCGACGATGCTTGTGCACTGTCCCTTCTTGAAGACGTTGCTTGTGGAGAGCCTGTAGTTCATGTGTTTTCTTGGTGGTGGATGAATTGTTGCTGGGAAAGCTAGAATACCGTAGCGGGTCTTTTATTTTCTTAGTTTCTTTTTGTTTTTTTGTTATGAGCATCTGTATTCTGTATTGCTATTAGGTTATTGCGTTGTTGCAAAACCTGAATGTAATTGACATCTCTCAATATTACTGTATTTTCATTATCGGAAAAAAGTACAGAACATAGATGGAAGGGAGAGAGGTGGCCTAATTTTCTGGATCTACATAGGATAATATGCTTGATTAAAAGGCGTTACAAGGTCTTTTGTCCAATTGTGAAGCAGCACATGCCCATCTTCTCCTTAGACCATGTCCCTTCCATTTACATCCAAAGGCCCACGGTACACCGGTGCATTTGGTACATGAGACGGGGCGTTTCATAGGATACGTTCTCATACGACTATTTTGTCACTTTATGACACACAAGTCAACGTCTAGTGAGAGAGGGCTGTCAAAAGGATACTAACGAGTGATCGAGAGAGATAAAGAAAATTCAAACATACTACAAGCTTCATCGCAAATCTTTGAAAACATCTTTAATGTGGATATGTATATTGTCGCGCTGTGATTCGAGAAACTGTACTGTTTGAACTGAAATGAACCACACGGCTTTAATTTCCCAGGTACGGCTATGAATAAGAATCTCCTGACCCTACGATGCAAGCAAGAGGCAGGTCGATTCACGGCTCCTTCTCGAGCAGGTGATTGGACTTGCCTCCTGGTGTGATTAAGCTTTTCATGGGACTCAAATGGCGCCGTCCATTCGTGCTCCTCGCACGGCAGCACCACATCCACATGCACGAGGGGAAAACAACGAGCAGAGCGATGCAGGCCGCTAGGTCAGCACATCATTTTCCTCCCACGATCGGGCCCGGTCGTCGTTTTCCGTAGTTTTGGCAGCTTTCTGTAGGCCAACATGCATCTATGGGAGCATTTTCACCGCCACGTTCTAATAGCTGCCGGCAGTAATGTAATTGGAGGCGTTGGCACCAGCTCTCTTTCATACGAAATTTTAACAACTTGAAAAGATGCCAATGTTTATTCAAATTTACACGTAGCTCGTGGAATTTGAACTTCAAACATAAAAACCAAACTACTGGTAGAAGGCGTTTAGGTCGAGGCTGCCCACGCCATTATCACCGTCGTCGTTGTCACCCCACACCTTGTTGAAGTTGGTGTTCTCGTCCTCCGGCTCAGCATTTTTAGACGGAAGGCTTGAGCAGAGCCCGGCTTTAAATTAAGAGTGAATTCCACTTTTTACCCTGTAGTTTTGCATTTGTGACACCAATTACCCCGCCGAGTGAAAATTTGTGTAGATTGCCCATTTTAAAGGCTTTCTACCATTATTTTTTTGGTTTGTATCCATTGGGAAAAGTGTTAGGTGATGATCGGGGTCGAAAAATATAAAAACGTTAGTGATGAAGGGAACATGTGGGTAAAACAAGTTTGGGCTTAAATCGTCCATGAGGCCCTTCTATATTTACATATTTTATCACTCCACATCGACGTATCATACCTATTCTATCTAACAATAACAAGTAGAATGATAAATTGGGTCTAAACCGGGTTTAAAGTCTCCTAAATGGGATATTTTGGTAAAAGTTTCACTAAACGGGGTAATATATGTCACAAATGCACAACTTAAGAGCAAAAATGAAATTTACTCTTAAATTAATAAAGCCCCAACGGCAGAGTACATAGCCAACAACAACAAGATCTTACAAGATCAGACAACACACGGGTAAACCGCCAGAACTGAAGCACTAACACACACACACACAAGGCCGGAGGGTGCCCCAACACCACCGAAGCCTAACACCGGAGATACAGGGTCACCAGAGGACGGCGGCTAGTCACTATCTCGGTCTCTGATGGTCGAATGGAGAGTGCGGATCCGGGTATTTCGCACCGGAGCTGGCACAGGCGCCTCCTCCATGAGGTCGACTACGTTTTCTACAACTCAGCTGGATTTCCATAAGCACATGAGGAAAGTGGAGATATTAAGCAAATCAATACAAGGGTGTTTACGGGCTAGCAAGTTTATAGTAATTTGAGCAACATTGTTTTGATTTTGAGTGAAAGTATCAGCTCCAATAAACCAAGGGTCGAAAAACCAAGCACCTCTAGCGAAAGGAAATTTGAAAGAAAAAAAGATGATCATCATCCTCAGGAATCCCGCACCTGCAACAATCTGGATTTTCTCTCCCACGCCAATCTAGAAAACAAGAATCGATGAAAATGGAGATCGTCAGATGACAGAACATATTTCGATATTACTCGTTCTAGTCCTTCAGCGGCCTGACGCATTTCAGACACCAAAAGTGACATTGCGCGTCCATTTGCGTCGGACTACGGACGCGAAATCGATTGTTGTCCGTTTGCGTTTGAGGTGCCTCCAGGGGCCGACGCATTTTGTTTCTCCAAAAAATTTGCATTGATAAAACAATTTACATAGTGCAAAAAAAAATGAAAAATAAGAAAAGAACATGGCCTGCTAAAACCCTAACCATAGCCTATGCCTCGTCGTCGTTGGGCACTTGGGTCAGGTCGAAGAGCACCAGGGGCCCCATGGCCAGTTGGGAACCGGCGGAGCAAATGCCGGTGCGGCCGGTGGTTGAAGTGTAGCGGCCGGGGCTGCCCACGGGTACGACCGCAGAAGGTGGTGGCACGCGCAGGTGCATAAGCGAATAGGCAGCGATGCGGCCTTGCACCCGCTGCCAGGCATGCCCATGAAAACAACGCGAGGTTCACGTCGTGACCACGCAGACGCATTCACAGCGTAAATTTGGTCGGGTTTGCCTCCCTGCGGATAGGTCAGTCAGTTTGGGTCGGCAGCTGAAATATGATGCATACCCATTTTTTAGACGCACGGACGCAAACGAATGTTTTGCGTCCATTTTGTTATAATTTGAGATGCACAATAAACGAAGAAGGAAAAGTAAAACACTGCAGGGGACACGAGATTTTAACGTGGAAAACCCTTGCAACACACAAGGGAAAAACCACGGGCGCCAGCCAGCAAAACTTCACTATTTCGGTGGTGTTTACAAACGCCGTGGGTGTACAATGATGCGATGATAACCCTAGCGGCGGCTTACGGGGAATATAAATAGGCGGTGGCAACGCTTCGGCCCAAGCCTCCGGCGACGGGCCTCGCTCCGCTCGTCGAAGTTAGCCTCCCTTTAGTATATGAATTTGGATCACAAAATAACAAACTCCACCTTGAGACAAATTCCTTGTAGCATGAACTTCAACAATCACCCGAATCAACAAAGAAAACACTTGCTTGGCGCCAATAGCCACTTGGGCTAAACAAGTTATACCAACCAAGCTTGAGCAAAGCTCAAACTTGGACACGAGGGACAAGCTTAGTCATCATATCGGCAGGATTATCATGAGTACTAATCTTGCATACCTTCACTTTACCTTTTGCAACCACATCTCCGATTGCGTGGTACTTAATATCAATGTGCTTTGTCCTATCATGGAACATCTGATCTTTAGTAAGATAAATAGCACTTTGATCGTCACTCGAACAACTTAATGCAAGAATTATCTCCACAAAGCTCAGCATATAACCCTTTCGACCAAACAGACCTCTTTACCTGCCTCAGCAATAGCCATGTACTCAGCCTCGGTAGTAGATTGTGCAACAGAGCATCCCGCAAAGTAGCCTTCCAGCTAACAAGCACATCCACCAACAAGTAAACACATAACCTCGTGAGGGACCTTCTCTTATCCAAATCGCCAGCATAATCTGAATCCACATATCCGGCGAGCCCCTCACCAATCTCGCCAAACCTCAAGCAAGCTTTTGATGTGCCGCGAAGGTACCCGAAAATCCACTGAACAGCTTTCCAATGTTCTTTACCAGGATTAGCCATGTATTGACTGACCAAACTCATAGCATATGATAGATCAGGACGTGAACAAACCATGGAATACATCAAGGAACCAACAACACTAGAATAGGGAACTCGAGACATGTACTCAATATCATCTTTAGAGCTAGGACATTGCAAAGCTGACAACTTGAAATGAGAAGCAATAGGAGTAGTAACTGACTTTGCATCATGCATATTAAAACGATGAAGAACTTTCTCAATGTACTTTTCCCGACTAAGAAACAACAAACTAGACTTTCTGTCCCTTTTGATTTCCATGCCTAGTATTTTCTTAGCAGGACCAAGATCCTTCATCTCAAACTCACTACTTAATTGATTCTTTAAAGTAGTGATCTCTTTCATGCTCTTGGCAGCAATCAACATATCATCAACATATAGCAGCAAATAAATAGGTGATCCATTAACAAACTTGATATACACACAACTATCATACCGAGATCTCTCAAAACCATGTGTAAGCATAAATGAATCAAACCTTTTATACCACTTGTCGTGGCGACTCGTTTCGGACCATAAAGGGACCTCTTTAATTTGCAAACAAGATCCTCCTTACCAGGCACAACATAACCTTCAGAGTTGGTCCATATATATATCCTCCTCCAACTCACCATGCGGAAAAGCGAGTCTTTACATCTAGCTGCTCAAGCTCAAGATCATGCATAGCAACAATACCAAAGAAAGCACGAATAGAACTATGCTTCACAACCGGGGAGAATACATCATTATAATCAACACCTGGAATTTGATCGAAACCTTTTGCTACTAACCTTGCCTTAAACCGTGGAGGCTCATTAGGAGACAAACCTTCCTTTCTTTTGAATATCCACTTGCAGCGGACAGCCTTCTTTTGTTTAGGCAAGTGCACAACATCCCATGTGCCATTCTTCTCAAGCGATTGCATCTCTTCTTGCATCGCACCTAGCCACTTCTCTTTATCAACCGAAGCAATGGCTTCGAGTATATGTAGCTGGTTCAATATCATGCTCCACCTGTTCAGCACAACTCAAAGCATAAACAACAATATCACATTCTTGAATTAATCGGGTAGGAGGTGTAATATTTCTCTTAGGGCGGTCAGCAGCAATAGACCGTCCTTGTCGCTGAACAAAAGGTGGTGAAGGTGGAACATCATTATCATCATTGTTGGTTTCAGGAAACACATTTTCATTCTCCTTTGCGTGCTCCACCTGCACGCCAATTCTCGTGCTGCTCATCATCGAAACATCGGGAGAATCAATAGCATCGAAATATCGGTAGACGGACTATCATTAAACATAACCGCCTCATTAAAAACGACATTCCTGCTCAACACAATTTTCTTAGTTTCAGGATTCCATAATCTATATGCCTTAACTCCTGAACCATAACCAAGGAAGATGCACTTAACAGCCCTTGGCTCCAACTTTCCATTATCAACATGAGCGTAAGCGAGTGCAACCGAAAACTCTCAAATCTGAATAATCAGCGAGGCGAACCAGACCATACCTCAATTGGAGTTTTCTTATCAAGTGGAACAGAAGGTGACCTGTTGATGAGATAACATGCGGTGGAGGCTGCTTCAGCCCAAAAACCTCTATGCATCTTTGCATTAGACAACATGCAGCGAGCCCTCGAAATAATGGTCCTGTTCATGCGTTCAGCCACGCCATTCTGTTGAGGGGTGTACGGAATGGTATGATGTCTTACCATCCCATCATTGCTGCAAAACTCATCAAATTCATTTGAACAAAATTCCATACCATTGTCGATACGGAGTATCTTAACCTTCTTTTCGGTTTGGGTTTCTACCATAACTTTCCACTTCTTAAAAGCATTAAAAACATCAGATTTATGTTTCGGGAAATATGGCCACACTTTTCTTGAGTAATCATCAATAATTGTAAGCATGTAATTAGCACCACCATTAGAAGTTCTACGGGACGGACCCCAAACATCAGCGTGTACATAATCTAAAATGCCTTTGGTGGTATGAACGGAAGCATTAAATTTTACTCTTTTATGCTTACCAAAGATGCGGTGCTCACAGAACTCAAGATTACCTAAATCGCAGCCATCAATTAGCTCTCTCTTTGCCAATTCTGCCATGCCAAGCTCACTCATATGTCCAAGACGCTTGTGCCAAAGGTTAGTCTTACTAGTTTCATCGGAACTAACAAGCAGCAGCAATACCGGGCAAAGTGCTACCTCTAAGGACATATAATTTCGCAGAATTCATATCACCAATCATAATAATGAGAGAACCCGATGATACCTTCAAAAGTTTGTTCCCACCTTTGTACTTGTACCCGTCACAATCAAGGGTACTCAAAGAGATCAAATTCCTCGCCATGGAGGGTATGTGTTTCACTCCTGTCAACGTGCGTGTCATCCCATCATGGGTCTTGATCCGAACAGAACCAATGCCAACAATGCTGCACTGGTTGTCATTCCCCACACGCACAAAATCTCCACTCGCACGGACTCATAAGAACTGAACCAATCTTTGTTACGGCAAATATGAAACGAACATGCAGTATCAAGAATCCATTCATCATCACGTGAAACACATGCAGCCAAAACAGCTAAGCAATCTCCATCGAACTATCACTACCAGCAACAACGAGCAGCCTCACCCTTACCGGTGACAACGGCAGCCTTACCATTACCATCATTATTTTTCGGTTGGTAAGTTCCGTTCCTTTTCTCCTTGTTCTGCAGCTTCCAACAATCATCAATATTGTGGCTAGATTTCTTACAATACCTGCAGAACTTGTCACGTCCTTTGGACTTTGAGCGACCTCTATCGCCCTTGCTCTTATCTCTCGTTGTTGTGGTAGTAGTTATCTCGCTGCTCGGTCCTGCCACGGACCTCTAACGCCTCCGCCTTGGAGGACGAACTTTCAGCCTGCACCATAGATTTCATTTTCTCCTTTTGTTGGAGAGCATCATAAACTTCCGCGAGAGTTAGTTTGTCGCGGCTCAATAATATGGTGTCACGAAAATTACTGAAAGAATTAGGCAGCGAGCATAAAAGAAGAAGACCTAAATCCTCATCCTCATACTTAACTTCTATAGACTGCAAATCGAAACAATCTCTTTCCGGGAAGATAGGTGATTCATTACCGAACCTCCCTCTTGCAACTTATGCGAGAACAGCTTCATCTTCACGTGCAATCTGCCCGTGAGATCCTTGGACAAACAGATCTCCTCTAGTTTGACCCATAACTCGGCGGTGGTTTTCTCCTGCAGCACTTCCTGCAGAATATTATTGGACGAGATGGAGTTGAATCAACGATAAAGCCTTACTCGTCTTTCCGCTTCTCCGCATCGGTCCAGGTATCCTTCGCTTTCTCGCCGAAAGCATCGATCGCTTCATCCAGATCTGAAGATTGGGCGAGAATCGCCCTCATCTTCACTTGCCACAAAGCAAATCTCGTGGTGTAGTCCAGCTGCGGTAGATCGAACTTCGGTGACGACATCTCGTAAACCCTAGATCCAAAGAACACGGGCTCGATACCACTTGTTATAATTTGAGATGCACAATAAACGAAGAACGAAAAGTAAAACACTGCAGGGGACACGAGATTTTAACGTGGAAAACCCTTGCAACACACAAGGGAAAAACCACGGGCGCCGACCGACAAAACTTCACTATTTCGGTGGTGTTTACAAACGCCGTGGGTGTACAATGATGCGATGATAACCCTAGCGGCGGCTTACAGGGAATATAAATAGGCGTCAGAAGTTAGCCTCCCTTTAGTATATGAATTTGGATCACAAAATAACACATTTGTGTCGGCCCGGATGCCCTAAGGCAGTATAACTTTGTCCAGTTTTTGTCAAAAAAGAAGGCACATACCGATAACAAGTGGCTATCTCCCAAAACTACCCCTATCTCCTCCTCTCTCGTATCATCCCACGAGAAGGACACTCAGTGTTGGAATCATGCGAGGGGAGCCACGAGGGCACTGAAGACCTAGGTGGCGCGGTGATGTCTACGCACGCTTCTATTCCTGTAGACAGTGTTGGGCCTCCAAGAGCAGAGGTTTGTAGAACAGCAGCAAGTTTCCCTTAAGTGGATCACCCAAGGTTTATCGAACTCAGGGAGGTAGAGGTCAAGGATATCTCTCTCAAGCAACCCTGCAATTAAGATACAAGAAGTCTCTTGTGTCCCCAACACACCTAATACACTTGTCAGATGTATAGGTGCACTAGTTCAGCGAAGAGATATTAAAACGCAGGTGGTATAGATGGTGGTAAACGGTAATTGCGATCTGAAGTAAATATTGCAGGAAGTAAAGATGCAGTAAAACAGTAAATATGCGATGTTTGCACTATTTGGAAACAAGGCCTAGGGATCCTACTTTCACTAGTGGCCACTCTCAACATTGCTATCATAATTGAATATAAATATAAGCACTTCATCATACTACTCTCCTGTTGGATAAAGAACTCAAATTCATTGGGCAAGTGTGCAAAAGCACACCTCAAAGGCATATTCCCAAGTACTAATAAACACCCCACACTGTCACCGTGAGCATTCATAGGAGGTACTAACACACCACAATTCATAAGGGAGTTACACACGGCGCACACACTGTCACCATTACACCGAGGTCACAGTAACTCCGAAGTTCACATAATAAAACACTTGAATATCATATGACATCTAGATTGCAAAGCCTATGATCACATAGATGAACAAATAAATGCTACTCTCAAACACTCTCTTGTTGGATAACAAACACCATTCATTATGTAGGGCTACAAGAGCTCCCTCAAGCCGGAGTAAACAAGCTCCACAACATCCGGAGTTCATATTAAAGTAACCTCTAGAGTGCATAATAGACAAGAGTAACATCTACATATTCATAAAGATCACACCATGGGAGAGAGAGATGAACCACATAGCTACCGGTAGAGCCCTCGGCCTCGGGGAGAACTACTCCCTCCTCATCATGGGAGACGAGCAACGGCGATGAAGATGGCGGTGGTGTCGATGGAGATGACTCCGGGGGCAATTCCCCGTCCCGGCGGCGTGCCGGAACAGAGACTTCTGTCCCCCGAAACGGAGTTTCGCGATGGCGGCGGCGTCCCTGGAGTCTTTCTGGAGTTTCTTCAATTGTTGTAGGGTTTTCACGTCACGAGAGATTATATAGGCGAAGAGGAGGCGCAAGGGGGTGCACTGGGGGCCCACCCCATAGGGCGGCACGCCCCTCCTAGGCCGCGCCCCGTGTGGTCTGGGGGCCCTGGGCCTCCTCTCCGGCTCCCATTCGGTGTTCCGGTCCGTCTCGGTGAAATAAGATGTTTGGCTTTTGTTTCGTCGAATTCCGAGAATATTGCCCGAACAGCCTTTCTGGAACCAAAAACAGCAGAAAACAGGAACTGGCACTTCGGCATCTTATTAATAGGTTAGTTTCGGAAAATGCATAAAATCATTATAAAGTGTGAGCAAAACATGTAGGTATTGTCATAAAAGTAGCATGGAACTTCAGAAATTATTGATACGTTGGAGACGTATCAAGCGGCCCCACCTGTAGGCCATGCCACCATGTGATTCCGGCACCTCAGGTATTGTCTCGTCCTTTCCTTTATATGAGAGCTCTGTTTCGTCAAAAAAGGGACGCCGTATTTTTTCCACGAAATATTGAGGCGGCGACTGAGATCAAAGTCCTCTCCTACTCCGGGAGAGGGCAGATCTTGTTGCTCCGATGCCGCTGGAGATGGGGAAACAAAGCCATCGTCATCACCACTCCTCATTGGCGTAGGTGGAGGCGTCTCCATCAACATCTACATCAACACCATCATCGTCACCATCTCTCCATCTCCGAGATCCACATCATCCCCCTCATAGTTTACGGTAGATTGAACCTTGGATATTATTTAAGTGACATTCACATGTTTGTGATTGGCAACTTGTCTCTATTTGGTGGTGAAGTTATATACTCATATTGTGTTGTAATCCATATGCCACACACATATATATACATACATATATATATATATATATATATATATATATATATATATATATATATATATATATTATATATCATGTTTCACGGTTGTGAGTAGTTCCCCATGTTCTTGAGGGTATAGGATGAATTGTCTATGATATCTATATAAGATGCAATAAGTATTTAGTCAAGTTTGTATCTTTTTATGTGGTTCTATGATGGTAATGTGTGAATGTCGACTGCATGTTACTTCACCTTTATGGGCTCATAAAGTGGCACCTTCGAGTGACGAGAGGGGTAGGAAGTGACGGATTGACATAAACTGTTTTCCGATTCTTTGAGTTGCAACAGGGGCATTTATATCGGGGATCTTAGAACTTACTGTTATGGTTGGACATTTATGTCTCAATGATTCCTGAGTTCTCATTAATTTGTCCTAGGGACCAATCGCAAGGGGTGTATTCGCTCATACATATGGCTGCAACTAATTTAGGCTCCATCCATTTAGATTTAAGCTTGACAAAATATTTACCATTTTATTTAGAAATCTAAATGTTAAGTAAATCCATGCCGCACTCGGGAACGCTTGTTTTATGTCACTACACACAGTTGAGCTTGTCCTCTCATTGAGAAGAAGATTGGACTTTCTTTGAAAAGAGCATTTAATTTATTGCAATTTACTTTTCCTGCAAATTATACACCAAAAATACAAAACCTTTGCAGCTCTTATTATTTTACCTACCAGATTTGCGAACCAATACCATCAACTTCTCGTGGGTTCGACAACCTTTTCTTATTGAAAAGGTACTACAATTACAATTGATTTCATGCAATTGGGAGACCTCCAGCTTAGACTAGCATCCCATTGTGGGAGGTGGCATCAGCACAGCCTCCACCCTGACAGGCACCTCCGGTCGACCAGCGGTTCTGGATGATGTGCTCCTGGTATCCGGGTGGAAGAAGAACCCCTTGCCCACTGTGTTGCTCTCCTGCTTTACCACCTAATCAGAAAAGCAAATGGGTGTTATAGTGATGATGGTGGCAAGTGGTATTGTAATTGCCAACACAATGTCATGATGATGCATTGCCATTGGCAACACACTAGCATGATCAAGCCATTGCCATTTTCAAGATAGTGGTATGATCATGCCATTTCCATTGGCAAGACACTAGCATGATCAAAAGCATATACACAGTCTTGCTAATTCATGGTACTACAATAGTTTTCCAATTTGGGGAGTGCAATCATTTGATGGACTGACATTTGCACTCCCTAAATTGGGAAATCTACAATCCACATGTACTAGTTCGAGAACCTATCCTACAAGCGCATGCATTTCATCCCTGCAACCTCTAGCCGTTTGCCGGAGAAAGCTAAATCAATGGCGGTTCGGTACCAAACCCTAACCGCTACCGAAATCTAAGAGATTGGGGACTTACCATGGAGAAATTGGACGCTCATGTCGGCAGAGGACACTCCAAGAGCTGGACCGAGCCGCCGGAGTCCGGGAAGAAGAGGCGTGGGCGTTGGAGGTGGCTGCTGGAGGGGGTGAAAAAAAACCCCTTCCAAATCTGTGAGGGTAGGACCTATGAATGCAGGTGCCTTGCCTGTCGCGAGACTATCGGGACCGGGGACCACCGCCGATGACGATACCCTGGGTAGATTCGTGACCTCAAGGCGGCCGCCGAGGTCGCCATCCTCGTCGCACGCGGCCTCGAACATACCGGGGATAGGCACTTCAGGGCGGTTGTTAAGTTGGCTCCGCCGGCCGCTAGTTGGTCGAGTTGGCACGCCACCCACACTTATTGGGCGGACATCTGCTTGATTGTGATGAGGTTGCTAGGCGGAGGGAGAGTAGGAGGTGCGGCGGCCATGGAGAAACCGAGGGAGGCAAGAGCATCTCCAGTCGCGTCCCCCAAACTGTCCCCCAAAGGGATTTGGGGCGCGTCGGACAAAAAAACGTTCGTAGCTACGTCCCCCAAACCCGATTTTTGTCCGGCGCGCCCTGATACGGTGTCCGGCGCCCCGAGCCCATCCCCGCTACACAGGGGACGCTCAGGGGACGCCGGACACACCGAAAAATGAGGCGGGGAGTGGCGGGACCGACGCGTCAGCGGCACATTGAATTTTAACCTAACCGTCGCCTACCTCGCGACGGAAGTTATTGGCGCGCAGCGACGGTTACTTGCCGCAGAGGCGCAGCGAAGCATCTCGTCGCCCCTTTCTATGCGTGCCGGCGTTAATGAGTGCCACCGCTCCCCCACCTCCCTCCGGCCTATAAAAAGGGCCGCCTCTCATCATCCCTCTCTCACACAAACCCTAGCGCCTCTCTCCCCAACCTTAGCCGCCACCATCTCAAGAGTCGACACCATGGCTGGTAGAGTCGCAGGCCGAGCTCGCGGCTGTGGTCGTGGTCGTGGCCGCGGCAGAGCCTGCATCAGTCCAGTGGTCAATAACAAATGGCGCAGCCCCTATTTGGTGCCCATTAGTCGTCAACATCCAACATGCTAGCTCGTGTAGACCCTCTTTGCCCTCCTTTGTCGTAGGGTTGGTTGTTAGGAGAGCAGCCAGCCATGCTGACCAAGCACAGAAGTTTAAGGAGAACTGTAGGTCGGCAAAAAAAAAATTCTTAGTTTTTACTATAGTTATTTAAAGAATTGGTAGAAATAAGATTGCGTCCAATAGATTTGAACCCCTCTGTCTCCGACATGGACCCAGTAAAATTGAATTCTCCGTGAAGATTGTAAGCATTATGAGAAATACAAAAACAATAGGTCGAAATGCTTGGTGTAATAAGCTCTATCTCAACATGTCGAAATTATGCATGCATAAATAAATTTTAATCGTGTAGATATGTTCATGGTGATCTTGCAAACTTAAAGTTGATATGTTGATTCTTGTGTGGTACCCTATTTTACATCATCTGCGATGGAAGTGTGCTCTATTTTATATCATCTGCTATGACAAAAAGTGTTTGATGTTCTAAAATAATTTCTAGGTGCCTTAAAATACATCATATATTCGATGCACTTTTACATTTCAAACTCATAGTACTACATTGGATAATAGTACATTTATGGCCAATTATGTCAAAATTATTTCATGATAAAGGCATATATTTACTTTTGCCTTTTGTCTTGTTATCTTACCATTAGCTGTGCATTCATTAAGAAGATCCAAAGATAATGTGTCTGATTCCTGTGGTTGGCAATTTAGCACAGCTGGCTCATAGGCCGGCGAGGCCACCTTGGATGGGCAAGCGGTCCAAAGTCCAGGATCTGCTCTGCACTGTTAATTTAAACATTGAACAGTATTAAGTCCCTTCTAAAATATAAGTATTTTTAGCTTTCCATAAATGTTTATATTTCAGGAAGGAGGTAACGTTTATGTGTCTTAATTCCCGCATTGGAAGCTGTACGTTTATGGTGAATAATATAATTGAAAAAAATATGCCGCAAAACACTTCTTTTGTTTATTGCTAGCATAATAAAGTATGACCAAGACTCGTTCGTCTTCATTAAGAAAATCCATTTATGACGCAAATACACCTATCACAACAAATTTCGTCTCCCATTGTCACTTCATAAAGAAAATCCATTTTACCAGCGTATCACAAAATTTGATCTCCCATTTATGCCTCAAGATTTGCCTCATCTTACTACATAGACCCACCAAATTAAAGCCTCACGATTTGCCCACTGGATCTTACTACATAAACCCACCAAAAGCCTCAAGATTTGCCTCCTCTCCATTCTCCCCAAACGAGACACCCAAAATGGCAGCGAGGCTTGTCATCCCCATCCTCCTAGTGCTCCTTGTCGTCTCCCACGTAGCCCTCGCCTCCATCGTGGAGGAGACGTGCGCGAAGGTGGAAAACATATCGCTCCGCAAGGAACTAGAGGCCGTCTGCGTGACCACGCTCCAGGCGGCGCCGGGGAGCGCCACCGCCGACACACGCGGGCTGGCCGTGATCGCCACGAACCTGACGCTGGTCAACTACACGGCGGCGGTGGCCACGATCAAGGACCTGCAGCGGCACGGCGGCTGGACGGACGGCCAGCAGGCTGCACTGGCCACGTGCCGTGAGCGGTACACCGAGGCGCTCAACGCGATGCATAGCGCCGTCCACGCGCTGGCCACGGGGCAGAAGCGGGCATACGAGGACAACATGGTCGCCGCCAGGAGGGCCTCCACCGACTGCACCGCCGCGGTCGTGGCCGCGGATAAGGAGGAGTCGCCTCTGCGCAAGGTGAACGCCGACGCCGAGCACCTCACCGTTGTGGCCATGGTGATCTTTTTCTTGTTGTACTTGTAGCAAGCAGGATACCTGTGGATCTTGCCGTGTGACCTGTGTTAGATAGATCGATAGATCTATGAAAATAAAAACAGTAATTGAATGCGTGATTTGATTGCTTTGTGCCATCAATTTCATGTTCGTAATATTGAGATTTAGCTGTCTCCTTCGTGCTTCCCGTGAATGAGAGCGGCCATCGTTACTGCTTCAGAACTTGACAAGTTTCAAGTCCAACTAGACGCAGACGCAGACGCAGCGCGGAGCTTTTCAGGTCACAGAGGCAAAAAGAGCGGTCTACAGACCCACGTGTCTTGAAGCTAAATTCCAGTGTTGCATGGATAGAAGATTGTGGAAGATCGCTAGTAGAAGGCCGGAGGAACGTGAGCACTAGAAGCCAGGTCCTTTTTCTTCTCATAGAGCAACTCTGACAGAGCCCGTAAAACACGTCGGAAACGTATTTTTTCGGCCGATTTAAGGATTCGGGTTGAAAGTGGCGCAGAACAGAGACCGAACTCGCTGTCCGGCCCGAAAAGCTTTTTCAGGGGCCCGAAAAATTTCAGACTCGGCCCTATAAATACAGACTGAAAAACGTTTTCAGGCCCAAAACTGAATGGATTTCGCACCACTCATCTAGCGCCGCCGTCCGTACGACCGCCTCCAGCCATCGATTTCTCGCTGCTTTCCTAAAATCGTGAACCGCCAGTCAAACATCTTGATAGCCTGCTCCAATTCCAAGAGTGTCTATGTTAATTTTCAGCGAATCTTCTCGATATATACTAATTCCGGCGAGCGACGCAGTGCACGCAAGCAGCAGCATCGCGGACGCATGCGCGGTCGGCCACTCTTATTTTCTCTCTTGCGCAGTGCATGCAAGCCGCAGCATCTGTCCCTGCGTACGCGTGCGTGCGTATATGAAGAAATCGCTCAGCCTTATCTAGCTTCTATGCAGGGCGGATGATGGGGCCTGTGAGAAGAACCATGGCGCCCGATGAGGCAGCAGGGGAACGATGGGGCGACATGAGACGCCGGCGTCGCCGGCGTCTAACGCTCGCGCCTGGAGCGGTCATCGGGGATGTGTCGCCGCCCGGATCTCGCTTCTCTCCTCTCAGTGAGGAGGAATCGGATTTCGAGTCCTGCTCCTCGGGGGTTCCCTTTGAGGCGGCGTTCCAGGTGTTGGCTGAACCGACGACGGTGGGCGGTGCGACTGTGGCCATGATTGATGCGGGCAGGTCCGACGAGGAGTTGGCTGCCGTTTTCTGGTCGGAGATCGGGTACCCTACTCCAAGGTCTAGGTTTTGGGAGAAGACGGCATTGGTTTGGCAAGGAGTATATAGCATAAAACTACCACTTTCTATGCAAAATTTCGAAAAACTACTACTTTTCGTTCCAATCGCATAGAACTACCACATTTGACAGAGGTTGTCTCAGATAGCACCGATCCTGAATTAAGCACGAATTGATAGCCGTTCCGACAACGCTGGCCCACTGGAAGGCATGACGTGGCACCCTAGAGTCCGTCGTTTTGTAGATAGGTCCTTAAGTTTTGAAGGCAAATTACGCAGGGGTCCCTCGTGTCTCGCAGTTTGGCAAGCTCCGTCCTCCACACCCGAAGGTACGCATGGTTTGTCTGTCGTTCTCTGCAGGGATGTGCCGGATGAAGCTCGCTGCGGGTTGGAGGTGGAATCGACATGCGGTAGATCATCTACGCCGCTGGCTCCTGTGCGGAAGGAGATGGCTGCGCCGGCGCGACGGGCGTTCTCAGCGTCACCGACGGGCCTCAGGATTTCAAGGAAGCTGCGCGTTGGATAATGGCATGGTCCGTTGCCGAGGCGAAGGATCACGCCGCCGCCGGTGCTTGGAGATTTCTTCCCGGTCTCCTTCCCCCTCGAGCGGACTTCATCGGCAGCGGCAGGTGAAACAGATCCGATGACTGAGGCGGGATCTGTGGAGGTTCAAACTCGCGTTGATCATGCGTGTGGGGCCTCCATGCATGCCAGGAGGTCTGATGACCCACAAGTATAGGGGATCGCAACAGTCTTCGAGGGAAGTAAAACCCAATTTATTGATTCGACACAAGGGGAGACAAAGAATACTTGAAAGCCTTAACAGCGGAGTTGTCAATTCAACTGCACCTGGAAACAGACTTGCTCGCAAGAGTTTATCAGTAGTAACAGTTTTATAGTAGTAGCAGTAGTGAAATAGCAGCAGCAGAGTAACAAAGACAGCAGTAGTGATTTTAGTAAACAGCAGGATTAAAATACGGTAGGCACGGGGACGGATGACGGGCGTTGCATGGATGAGAGAAACTCATGTAACAATCATAGCAGGGCATTTGCGGATAATAATAAAACGGTATCCAAGTACTAATCAATCAATAGGCATGTGTTCCAATTATAGTCGTACGTGCTCGCAATGAGAAACTTGCACAACATCTTTTGTCCTACCAGCCGGTGGCAGCCGGGCCTCAAGGGAAACTACTGGATATTAAGGTACTCCTTTTAATAGAGTACCGGAGCAAAGCATTAACACTCCGTGAACACATGTGATCCTCACGTCACTGCCATTCCCTCCGGTTGTCCCGATTTCTGTCACTTCGGGGCCATTGGTTCCGGACAGCGACATGTGTATACAACTTGCAGGTAAGATCATAAACAACGAATATCTTCATGAATCAATAACATGTTCAGATCTGAGATCATGGCACTCGGGCCCTAGTGACAAGCATTAAGCATAACAAGTTGCAACAATATCATAAAAGTACCATCTACGGACACTAGGCACTATGCCCTAACAATCTTATGCTATTACATGACCAATCTCATCCAATCCCTACCATCCCCTTCACCTACAGCGGGGGAATTACTCACACATGGATGGGGGAAACATTGCTGGTTGATGGAGAGGCGTTGGCGGTGATGGCGGTGATGATCTCCTCCAATTCCCCGTCCGGCGGAGTGCCGAACGGAGACTTCGGCTCCCGCGACGGAGTTTCGCGATGTGGCGGCGTTCGGAGGGTTTACGGCGACTTCGACTTCTCTCCGGGCGTTTTTAGGTCGAGGCGAATAAGTAGTCCGAAGGGGGCGTCGGAGGCCGGCCGAGGGGCCACACCACCTGGCCGCGCGGGCCCCCCGGGCCGCGCCGCCGGTGGTGTGGGGCCCTCGGGCCTCCACTTCAATTGCCCTTACGGCTCCGTTAGTTTCCTGGGAAAATAGGGCCTTCGCATAAATTCCGAGGTTTTTCCCGAAAGTTGGATTTCTGCACAAAAACGAGACACTGGAGCGGTTCTGCTGAAAACGGCGTTAGTCCGTATTAGTTGCATCCAAAATACACAAATTAGAGGCCAAACAATAGCAAAAGTGTTCGGGAAAGTAGATACGTTTTGGACGTATCAACTCCCCCAAGCTTAGCTTATTGCTTGTCCTCAAGCAATTCAGTTAACAACTGAGCGATAAAAGAACTTTCACGAACACATTTGCTCATATGATGTATATATTCTCATGATATGGCTAATACTTAAGCAGTTCATAATGAGACACATGCAAATAAGATCATCTAACAGACTATGTCAATCATGGAGAGGTACCAACAATTAATAATAAGCATCATGAATCATGTATATAAGCAGGATTGCAATGTTCATAAGAGAGTATGATAAAGTGGTATCTCGCTTGCTCGTATTTGATTGGCAAAACATAAATGCCCGGGCACCTTTGGAGTTCATAGAAAGACTAGAAGTAGTGATTGTCAAAGATAAAAGCATCAAAGTTATACCACAATCAATCATATTTTGAGACAAGCATATTATACTAAGAATGACAGTTGTGCTCTCGAGAAAGTGCTCAAAGAAATAATGGAGACACAACATAAAAGTAAAAGATTGACCCTTCGCAGAGGGAAGCAGGGATTAACATGCGCTAGAGCTTTTCACTTTTATAAATCAGGAGTAAAATTATTTTGAGAGGTGTTTGTTGTTGTCAACGAATGGTAATGGGTACACTAACTACCTCGCCGACCGGACTTTCAAGAGCGGCTCCCATGAATTATTGCATATTTATTTGGCACTCCTTCCAACCTTTCTTGCACAAACCATGGCTAACCGAATCCTCGGGTGCCCGCCAACAATCTCATACCATGAAGGAGTGCCTTTTTATTTTAGTTTTATTATGATGATGACACTCCCCCAACCTTTGCTTACACAAGCCATGGCTAACCGAATCCTTCGGGTGCCGTCCAACAATCACAAACCATGGAGGAGTGTCTATTTAAGTTTAATTAATTCGGGACTGGGAATCCCATTGCCAGCTCTTTTTGCAAAATTATTGGATAAGCGGATGTGCCACTATTCCATATGAGAGTCCGTCAAAAGTAAATGACAAGGTTGAAAGCTAAACACCACATACTTCCTCATGAGCTATGAAACATGAACACAAATTGAGAAGCATTTTGAAGGTTTTAAAGGTAGCGCATGAGAATTTACTTGGAATGGTTTGAA